>NC_031771.1:11094805-11123604 GCF_001522545.3 Parus major | reverse complement strand
TTCCCCTTCCCCTTCCCCTTCCCTTGTTATTTCTCTCCAGCATGACCAGAAACTGTCTTTACTGAGTGAGCAATCTCACCACAGCCAATGAATAAGCAGAGAAAGTCTTGCTGCAGATGCAGGTTTTCCTGATGGGTGTTTAAGTTTGCCTCCTGGCAGCATTGCAGATAACAAGGTTGGCTTCAGGGTACATGCCCTCAGGGATGGCTGCAGGCGAGCAAGATCAGGACCATTCCAACAGGCTTCCTGCTCTGTAGGACCCAGGGCTTCGTGTTCTCTCATGTGAGCCCACGTTTCAGACAGCTCTCAGTTTAGAAAATGCTGTAAATCCACCCTGACACCCCCCTTTTTGATGATGGTAACTGCTCTCCTGTGAGGCAAGCCCACTGACAGGCATCCACTTGGTCTGCTCAAGGAGACTCTGGAAAGCAAAGCAAAATTGTGTTGTTCTGCATGTCCCATCTCAAGAAGAATGAATTGAATAAATAATAAATAGCAACAGGGGTTAGTGTGCAGCTGCTCTGACTTTCTGGGTCTTGTCAGCTGGCTCTTTCTACACTGCCAGCTGACCCACTTGATGTAGTGCAGGTACTGTGGACATGTTTTATGAATGATGTTTTGTTTGCTTCTCTGTCATCAAACCTTGTCAGACTACAGCTACCTGGATACAAGGTCTTCTGGCTACATCCCCAGGAAATAATGGTCAGGGCAGTTCAAACAAAAGTTTTTCACAGTGACCTCTTGTGTCCTTGCCTTTAGGTAGCTCTTTGTCTACCCACCTACTTGCCCACCCACCTATGTCCCTCCCTCCTGTGCAAGCTTTCCAGTGACAAACATTTGTGAGGGATCTGCACTAATACTTAGCATTAAACACCACTTTTCTATTCAAAGTACTCCACAAAAAAAAAAAAAAAAAAAAAAAAAAAAAAACCAAAAAACAAAGGGAAATGTGTCTATGCTTGCATGCAAAAGAGAGCTATTGTTGGGGGAATTGTGTTTGCTTGCATACAAAACAGAGCTATTACAGGGTGGGGGTCGTGTTTTCCTTTTATGTAGCAAAAGAAAATGCTTTTCCATCAGAATCAAAATGCTTTGCAAGAGTTATTTTCCACTGAACTTTAACCTGTATAATCCCTCTTGTCCAGTGTTTACTGTTTGCCAAAGGGAAAGTGGAGCGCAAACACAGAAGCCTCTCCCACCTGAGAAGCAGAAAAGGACAGCACAGCCACTTCACTGAGATCTTCCACAGACCTACTTGCCAGAAATGACCTTCATGCTCCACAAAAAGTCTTTGTAAATTTTGGGTTCCATTCCAGTGAAAGAAATGGGAAGGAGAATCTTAAATTCTGCAGTGTGGGGAAACTGTTTCCAAGTCAGCTCCAACACAAGCTAATGAAATTGCATTTCTCAGGAATTAGGTCTCCCATTTGGTGGTTCTGCTTGGTGGTAGTTGTGCATCTGGACAGGTTTGAGAGTGGAAGCATTATAACCATTTATTTCATATTTTCTCTCTCTCCCTGAATATTTTAAGTTTTCCCAGTGATTGTTACTGTCTGCAGCATATAGGAGTTAGGAGAGAGATCTTCCATGACTAAACTAAACCTTCCTTTTAGGTATATCTGGGCATGTTCCTCCAAAATTAATATTTTCTGTCTCTAAATGACAGGAATATGTATATTTCCAGGACTGGTGAAATTTCTTGTCTCTGGCTATAAAACCCTGGTCACAGAAACCTCAGGGGGTTTGTCCGAAACATAAAAATGAATAGCCCAAGCTTCAGTTATAATAAACTCCAAACTTCAGTTATTATTAACTCCAGCTGCTGGTTAAAGAACATAAATATATGTATTTTTATATTAATTCCATTTTGCTGCTTGATATATATCAAAATGTAATTTCTTTAAATGTCTCTACATTACTTCACCTCCTTAGTAGGACAAATAACAGATTTGCTTATAAGGCTAACATAAAGCCTAAATATACAAGAGTGGATATTATGTCAAACTTGGCATCTGCCAAATTACAGCAAAATATTTATAGTATAATAATGAGGCCAGACTGGAGATTCTGGTCTAATCCATTTAGTCTCCAGTCAAATTCAGAGAATCAAAAAATGGTCACAAGCACCTCTGTGATTCCCTGATCTTTGCTCATTACACAGCAGGCTGGACCCAAATTTCAGCTTGAAAGACATCTGAGACTATTCCTGTATGACTTTGACTGCTAGAAGACCATTCTAGCACCACAGGAGAGTGCACACTACAACAGCAAGTCAGCCACTGTTTTCTATAGGTACACAAAAGGAGTTTGGAAGGTTTAAGGTTTAAGGCAGCTTCAAGCTTATTTTGAATCTTAAAGACCTACTGGTTTAGCTGTCCTGACTGTAATTCCTGCTCTGAATATTCATGCTGGCTGGTTTTTTTTTCTGTGCATGTCTTTTTCCAAGACCCCAGCAGTGCTGAGCCAGACTTCCAGACAGCCTTTGATTTTATATTCTCAGTAACCTGGAAGCATCTTGACAAGGAATAGTCTTATCCCGATCTGCCAGGCAATCACTGATCCTGTGTCAGCATGGAGCCAATATGCAGCAGTCCCTCTATGTCCTACAAATGCCACCAGCTGCCATAAGTCATCTTTATTCTCCCCACAGTGAATGGGGTATAGTTGGAACATATCACTGCTCACTGAAAGAAGATGCTGATGTCCAAAATGGACTCTTAACTTGACCCCTGCTGGTGATTGCCTGCTGGGCTGCAGCTAAGGTGGTCATGTGCTGGGGAGTGGCAAGAGGTCCCTTCTTCTCCAGTCAAGTGTGAGTGCGTGGGTCTGAAGAAAAGCCCAGAAGGAGTTACCAGCTCTCAGTAAATTAATTTTACTGTGGGCCCAGTTTTCCTGTTGAGCTTTGCTGGTAGCCCTGGAAGGAGCGCAAGAAGTGGAGGCTGAGAAACCCAGGCTGGTTGCAGTCCCACAGCACTAAGGAATAGGAGAGTCAGAATCATTTGGGTTAGAGATGACTCCTCAGATCATCAAGTCAAACTGTTAACCCAGCACTGCCAAATCCACAACAGAATCATGTCCCCAGGTGCCACATCTACATGTCTTTTAAACACTTCCAGGCTTTATGACTCCAGTACATTACTGAGCAGTCTGTTCCAGTGTTTGAAAACCCCTCCAACAAAGATATCTTTCCTGATATCCAATCTATATCTTCCTCACTGCATCCAATTGGATGTGTCTCATCCAATCATTTGGTACCTGGGAGAAGAGACCGACCCTGACATGGCTACAGCCTCCTTTCAGGGAGTTGTAGAGAGTGATAAGGTCTCTCCTGAGCCTCCTTTTCTCCAAACTGACCACCCCCAGCTCCCTCAGCTACCCCTCATCAGACTTGTGCTCCAGACCCTTCAACAGCTCCTGAACACACTCCAGCACCTTGGTGTCTTTCTTGCAGACAAGAAATTCCCCATGAGAGAAGCAGAGTCGGGTTGAACAAGTGCATGGCCAGGGCTTCTCCTTCCCCTTGCTTAGCTTGGGCTTTCACTTAGACATCTCCTTTAATCCACTAACCATCCATGCACAAAAAGCTCTTATCCAAGGTTAATTTGGTCCTTTCAGACTGAGTTAGTTGGTTTGCGCACAGCTACAGGCAAGATTTCCCCTCAGACTGTGAACATTTGCTCTGCTGAGAGGATTTAGGCTAAGTCATGCAAGTGCTGACAGACCTCCAATATTTTTACACAGTCTCCTTAAGTGCCCCAAAAGTGATTTAACTTTCCCACTGTGGGAGGACTCACGGCTTAGTTGGATGCAGGTCAAGGACTCAGAGGCTCAGCACTGGCAGTGGCTGGATGTTCCGACACTGCAAGGGTTACCCCCATGTGATTAACACTCTCATGCAGACTGTTTAATGCTCTTCTCCAACTCCTGAATGCAAACACAGCTGAGTTTGAAAAAATTCAGACTTTGGTCAAAGCTTGGGGATTGGCACCCTGTGTCAAACCTGCATTGGGAAAAAACCACAGCTCCACTGCAAGTGTCCCAGGGATTGAACAATCAAGATGTGACATGCACCATCATGACACCAAGGATCCAAAAGTGTGGTGTATACTCTGGTGTTTTGGGACACCTTTGCTGGAGTGTCTTTTTGGGAGTGTCTTTGAGTGCCACATGAGCAGCTGATCTGCTGGATCCTGTTAACTTTTGCACATCTAGCCCTGTCCTTGTGCAGGAGTGCTTTGATTCATTATTAGCTATTGAAGTGCTCAGCCTTAGCTCTGAGGTCGTCCTTCAGAACATGGATTTGCACTTACAGGTGTTGTATTTTAGCTCTTCTTTGGTCTGTAGCTGTTTCTGGACCCCTTTCCCTCCTAGGCTCAGTGAGCAGAGGGCACAGAGCATTTGGCTGCTCACACCAAGGGGCCTAGTGACCCAAATCCACATGGATTTCCTAAATATTTCTAGTAATTTTTGGCATCTGTGTTCAAGTCTGGATTACTTGTGTGTTAAATTCCTTGCATAACTTAAAGCAAATTCAGAGCTGATGTTTCTAGGATCCCCTTTGGAAAGTTTAGGGAATCATGAGGAATGCTGCAAAAAGTGGGAGTAATTTCAGTCTCCTTAAGGGTTAAAGCCCCTACCACAACCAGGAAATTCTTTAAGCCAGAGCCAAAATTTTTCCTGCATATCTCCTACCATATAATAATATAAATAATGTATTGAAAAAGGAAAACCAAAATCCTGCCTGGGAAATGTCAGAAGAGTTGTGATTTGCAGAACAGTGTGGGACAGGCCTGAGAAGTACCTGGAAGGGACTCACAGGCCACATAATGTACAGCAGAAGTTGCTGCATTTTTGTCTTATCATACCATTACAGAACAAGCATTGAACCCAAGTCTTCAGAGATTTCACCCCAGATTGCTGACCCTAGATCCCATCTTCCACTTCCACCTGTGGAAAAAGTGGCCAAAATCTTTTTATGCTCTTGAGGCAACCTGATTCATTTATACCAGCACTGCCAGGAGGTCACCCTGGGCCACCTCTAGATAAGGGTGTGAGGTAATGTCTGCCAGTGAGTAGAGTCATGGCCATAGCACTTTAGGGAAATAACTGGACTGAGATCCAGCTACTAATGTGTCCCAAATACCATGAAAAACTGACTATCAGATTAAAGAAGTGTGCCAGCTTCATATCTGCTGAAATGCCACAGAAAACAGACTGGTTGCAAACAGTGAGGACCCAATACCCCAGGGACAGCCACCCTGCCACCATGAACCCTTGCACAGAGGTGATGCAGAAGGCCATCCCTCAAATCAGCAGTATTTTCTACTCTGTAGTATTTTAGAGGCTGCAGAGGGCAAACTGCAGGTCAAGCTACAGAGAGGCCTTTCCCTTCATTTTTGAGGTCAGTGATGACTATGTGGTAAGAACCTGTACATTTAAATTTGCCTTTTAAATACGCTTTTGCTCATCCAGCCAGAAGCCTCTCATTCTGACATCATAAGGAAGTGCTGCAGGGCACATTTTCCTGTCGCAGTGGGAAGATTAGAGATGAAAGAAGGCTGTAGAGAGTCAGAATTCAGTGCAAAGAGGATGAATTTGCTCTGTAGCTTGAGTGATTAGCAGAGGTATCTAGAAGTAAGACACAGAGGTTAGGATTCTTTCTTGGACCAGGAGCAAATGAGATAAAAAAAGTGGAACAGAGACAGTGATAAATCAAGACACACATGTTCAGTGCAATGTTCAATGCAAATGCAAACAGGCATCCTCCCACCTTTTCAACTTCTCATTATCTGACACAGTGGAGGGCCTTGAGTGTCACAGCTTTAAGCTGTTTACTCTGCCCACCTCTTCTGCACAAATGCCTGAAACACAGCTCAAGAATAATGAGGCCAAGCCCTAACCTTCCAGACATGGATAAAACCTCATATTCCATAGCCTTGCCTTTATGCCCTTTTGACTGTGCATGAGGGAATGCCTCTCCCTGTTTACCCTTCTGTTGTCATGTGAGTAGCCCTGCTGGGCTAATCACATATTTATTCAAGTAAAGCTTCCTTGGTAGAAAACACATTGCACTTTATTGTTATTCTGAAGACACTTGCATAAACATTGTGTCATTTCTATAATTACACACCTAAGTAATTAGGCTGCCTGATTGAGCAGATTGTCTACTGTTATTCTTTTTTAAATCTTTTTATTTCAGTACTTTTCTTTTTAGCAACATGATAATATGTGCTTTCACTCTAATACCGTACAGGATGCATGCTAGGAGGAGCAGATTGTTGACTGTTGTTTTAATAAATATTTTTATTGAGCTAATTTGTGTTAGAGTGATCTCTTCTACTAGCAGGGAGAAAAAAGGTTTCTAGGAAGACTAGCCAACATCAACAGACAATAATAGCCATCATTTGTAGCAGTACCTTCAAACAATTACAACTGGAAACACATGCTGTTTCACAAAAAAGCATGAATTATGAAATGTAAAAATTGCATCATGTTTAAGGTATTCTGCCTACAGTACATGTTACTGAAGTGAAAGGGCACATCTGTGTTGTGCTTATTCAGATGACTATTTTATTCACTGAATGACGACAATTTATTCATTGATTTCTGGATCCCAGATTGCCAAGAAGATATCAGATATCTGGTTGATGTTAAAGAACAGTTGGACTATTTATTTGAATCTCGTTTCTTGTAGCTGTTTAAAAATCATAACTGAATATCAAACAAATGGAAAAGAACAAGGAAATACAAATAAGCCATCATATATCGTTGAATCCGCTGTGATCCCTTGGAAAGAGCAACATGCACAGATTTACTCACAGGACATTTCCCACACACTCTGTTAAAACTCACTTGGTCTGTGTGGACACAGAAGTTAAGGTCTGGATCACAAAGTGAAAATGTTTCAGGGGATGGTCATAATTTACATTTCTGCCTTGTGGTGCCAAGGGTGGGTTGTCAGCCCCTAACAAGCAAATAATAGACATGGTGGATCCTTTATTTTATCTTTAATTCCCAACTTTTGCTGGCAGTCCAGGAGTGGGGAGGACTTGTGGTTTCCTTCCCCAGCTGAGAGCAGGAAGATCGGTGGACACATTCTTCCCAACGAACAAGATGCAAAGCACATGTGATTGTTGCCAGAGCACCAGTACTGCTCTGAATCCCAGTTTCACTTACAAATGTGTGGGTTGGGAAGGTGGGGAATAATCAAGGCTGGCACTTCAACATGACAGTGTTCTCATTGTCTGCTTGGCCTCCATGAGTGTCACCTCCCTGTCCATGGACCATATCCAAACACCCTACATTGCAACCTGAGAAGCAGAGTTCAAATTGCAGTTTTCACCTCTGAGGGATAATAAATGCAGAGGAAACAGAACTGGCCAGAAGCATGTGAAGATCCTGTGTTTCTATGAAAAATATTCCTTTCATTCTGGTAGAAAACATCAATGTTTGCTCAAGTTATTTTATTCCTCTCCCTCTTGGAAAAAGACCATGCAAAATTACAGTTTTTCCACACCAAAATAATTCTTGATGGAAGTATCAAAGGTAGAGGAATTGTTTCTTTTGAGGCAATATGCAATGTTTTATTTACTTTTGCCTGACCAGCTTCACAGAAAATATTGTTCATGTTTAGACATACAATGACAAAATGGAAAATTATCCTTTTTTCTTTTCCTGGCCTGTGTGGTTAGGGCAATCTCAAAGCCATAGTGGATTGTTTCAATTAAGAGGAAAGAAGACTGGTATCAATCAGATAATGTGGAAAACACAGTGTCTTCACCACATTCTTCCTTCTGCAAAATCAAAGCAGCCCATTCGCCACCAATGAGTTTCCAAATATACTCACAGCTGAACAAACACGGAGGAAAACAAGGGGACACAGGGGATCACCAGACATCCTGGTTGGCTCCCATGTGTACCAGTGTGTCATGGACACACTGCAGAGAGGAGCCCCAGGGACAGTGGTGGCACTGAAGGGCAGCAGCAGAGGGGAGCCTGCAGCACCAGAGCAGCCAGCCTCCGCCTGCACCACTGATTTAGGGCAGAAGTTGCCAGCCCCAGCCAAAAAAAAAAAAAAATGTTTCTCTCTCTCTCTCTCCCCCCCCTCATGTGTCTTCATGTGATTTAGCTCCTGGATGATCAGACCACAGCAGCCTTTGCCTTCAGTTGTGGCTTTCTCCACTACCACCACTCATTGGCGAGTTTAGTTACCCTGAACAAAAGGTTACTCATTCACTTTAACCACATTTTTGAGTGCTCCTAGGCATGTTTACTATAAGCCACTACCATCTTTGAGCCTAAAAAGAGGTGGAAACATAGCACCCCCACACCTCACAGTAGGGGGATGGTCAGAAGTCATAGCTACAGTTAAGCAATTAGTGCTGTCCTGCTATCAATGGTCTTTGCTCATTTCCCCAGGGATGGAGCAGTGGTTATTAAAAACATTTACTGGAGGGGAATCTTGAAGGTGAGCTCCTGTGCTCACCTGTATCCAAGCTCCCGTGGCTCTAGTTCAGGTCAGTCAAACCTATGCCAAGGCAAGACCTGAAAATCCCCAAGGACTTCACAGTCTCCCTGGATGCCATGCTGCAGTGCTGGACACTCCTCCCAACAAGGAGTTTAACTCTTACTAATTTCTTTCCAATATAAGAAAAAACAAGGTATGAAAGCTTTCCATCTCAGCAGAGATTACCTCTTCTAGGCACTGCATGTTCCTGTTGGCACCAAAATGCAAGGCAGCCAGGGCAGCAGCCCCTCAGGGATGTGCCAGCTTCCTCTCCCTAGTGCGACTGCTGGCATGGCCAGCCCACACAGGAACAGCATAGGATGCCTTGCAGCTGCATGGTTATGATCTTGTGAGTCTATTTGAGAGAGAGAGAAGAAAAAAAAAAAATTGGCATCATGGAAGATAGAATGTGGTAAAAGCCATAATTTGACTGGGATTAAAGAAACCACTGGAAGTTCCTTAGTTTTAAATTTTGCACAGATGTCAACTATACTTGTTCCTACTGTCTTTAATTTAATGTCTGGAATATTGTGGTAATGTAATTCAGATACACATGACTGGGAACCAGCCAGACCAACAGATTTGTGAAATTTTCTTTTTATGTTTAGATTTCATTAAAAAAAAAAAAAAAAAAAAAAATCTCTCATGTGTGGCTTTAGTTCTACACAGCAGTGAAAAAAAATGCTTCAGAAAGCTATGAAAAATATCTGTTAAGTGCACTTGAACATGCCTGAAGACAGACCAGAAGGCAGGGGCACATCATGGCATTGCTGTTTTCTCAGCTCAGCACACCATGGCTCTTCCCCTGGCCACCAAAGAGAAGAAGAAATTACCAGCACACTCTTCATTTCCCTCAGTTCCTCAACCTATTTTTTTTCACCAGGAACTGAGGTGAATAAACACATGGGTACCTGCCCTGAATTGCCCCAGCTATTTCTAAAGTGATCACTCTCACAGAATGTTGTGTATTTTGTTCTGTATTATGCATTCCAAAGCAGTGTGGTATGATACAAATGCCCTCAAATGCCCTTGGTGGTGGTTTTGTGAATAAAGACTAGGGGAAACTAACAAGCAGGTCAAACAACCATGATCAGATTTTTGGTCAGGAGACATGGATAAGCTAAAGTCAGGGTCATGCTTATCTAACTTGGTGGTGCTTAGACCTGTCTGTTGAGTTTCCATAGCAAACAAGAGCTGGTGTCATCAACCTCATAGAAATCTAAGAATTTAGTTCACTTTACCTGCCAATACAGAGAAAACAGATTCAGAGATTGCTGATATTTAACAAATAAAGGTACCTGGCAAGGACAATTTCCTAGTTCACTGGTACTGAAGAAATGCTAAGTAGTTTTGTTTTCTTTAAAAATACATCCTTGGAGTTACTGTACTGAATTCTTTTTAGCCTTTCATCTCCATCACAATGTATTACAAAATATATTTGGAGGACATTATGCTTTTGGAAAAATAAAGCTAGTTTGAAGAATCCTTAAAAAAATTTAAAATGCAAGGCTGATCCCACTGTGCATGCAAGTGACTTGAATTGTTTGGGATCTGCTTGCATTCTTGCATAATGCAACTGCAATAATATTAATTTCTCCTCAGAAAGCATCTTTGAGCCCTCCTCACATGTAGAAATAGGCTGAGTTCTCTTCCTCAGCTTTCTGAGTTAGCTCCTCTTTCACTTTCTTTAAATGAGAATTTATTGGCATATTTGTTGTCAAATCATCCTCTTTGATTTAAAAATATACAGTAAATTATATGGTTCAAAATTTAGCTGCCAAGAGAAAACCATGGCAGTCTTGATGTATCTTTCTGCTGTTTGCTTTCAAGAAAATATAACACACACAATGGCCTCAGCACCTTTGAGACTGAAACTCTTATTTCAAGAAATTTACCCCATCACTGTATTACTGTAGGTCTACAAGAGCCTACATTTTTTCATTGGAAATGTTGACTCGGCTTTAATCTTAAAACATACGGATGTCATTCTCTTTTTGCTCAGAGGCACTGATGCAACTGAAGAAAGACATTAGGTTTCTGGAGGGAGGCCAAGCTGAATAGCATCAGCATGGAGTATACAGTGCTTCCATTGACATCAGATCTGGAAGCAGATCAGATGTGAATGGGAGACCCACAGTGAGTCAGGTTTGCATGTAAACCTCCAGTGAGGCTGGATAAGTTCCAGCAGCAAATGTGATGTCAATGAAAGAACTGCACTGTATCCACTTTCAGATACTTCTGCTGCAAAATCAGATTGGTTTTAGTTCATGGATTAAAGTTCAGCCAAGCTGTGGGGATATTTTTTTTTTTTTTTTTGGATCCATCAAAATTTCATTAAAGAATTGTTAAGATATTACGCAAACCAATTAAAGCTCAGAAATCCATGGTAAAGGAGGCCACTGGGCCTCTTAAAGAGGCTTTAGTTTAAAATAAGAAACAAAAAAGAAACAGCAAAAAAAAAAGATACTTCGGACTGCAATACCAGTTTTACCTTTCTCCACTGAACAAATATTTATTTTCAGTATATAATTTATATCCTATTGGCAATTCCAGGTGTTTCTATCCCTTGGTTGATGGATTTATTAGTTCCTGAAATCCGGGAAGATCTTTGTCTTGGGATTAGAACAATTTTGACTGAACAAAATGTAATTCTTTCCTGAACAGCTTTCAATTATAAATATGTAAGCTATCAAGTATTCCCCTGATTTTTAAAATACATTTTCTTTTATTGTTTTCTGAAATGTATATCTCATTATTACATCAGTGCTCTTCTCCTGATTTCTGAATTCTTGCACCAAGTTTTTCAAAAAGAATAAAACAAATGGAGAAGTCAGGAGGAAACAAAAGTAGCCTAATTCCCAATAATAAATCACCACCTTCTCTTTGCTTTGCAGTAAGCAATATGCCTGTCATGTCATGTCATGTCATGTCCTGCAAACTCAAAGTACATAAATGTTACCAGATCCTCACTTCTACTGGAAAGTTACAGCTCTTACTTTTTATAACCTTGCAGTCTCAGAACTTCTTACTTACTGATTTCTTTTTGTTTCTGCTGAACAGGAGGAAAGAAATACGAATCCATTCTCATTTCAGTGAGGGGTTTTAAAGGTGCTTCTTACCCACTCCGGAATCATTCCTGCTCTGCAGCCCCATCCTAGCACACCATGCTGAAGTCAGGCTGGGTACAAATGTCATATTGCAGAGCACCATGAGCTTGATATTTGCTTTTTTTGCGTGTGCTTTACTGTGTGTCAGTTACATAATATCAAGGCATTGCAAAAATCTATTACATTTCATGACGTCAAGTCAAGCCCAGAATAAATTTTGTTGCCTTTGCAAGTACAATTTAAGTGTGGTTAATTTGGGTTATATTTGCAGCCAGTACGTTAGATGTGAGCAGAAGGTATAAACTCAATTGCTTGTGCCCTAGATCAGCAGCAAATGGGTGAATTCTACATTGGAGGATTATTTATGCCACTGTAACAAAATTTTAGGCTTACAAATAATCATAAGATCAAGCTTATTGTGGCTGTAAGACATTTGAGGCTGCAAAGTCAGATATACGGTTCTTTTCATCAAGACCACAAAGCCAACATGTCCCCTGTCCCCTCTTCTCAAGTTTCAGATATACTGTAGGTAGACCTGTACCCTTCTGTAGGTTTATTTTGACCCCAGCTCTGGGGCTGACCAGGGTTTTTGCTGTTTGATGTCTATACTGTAGTATGGTGGCAGCCTCTAAAGAACAGAGATACAAGATTTAAGGAATAATTTTGGTTTTCATATTTTTGTAGCATGCAAACTCTTCCAATAACAAACAGAGATGAATTCTTCCCTCAGGAGTAGGCATTCAATACCACATTCATTTAGTCAGTTCTTTGTTCATCCTATGGCTATGATAGAATTGGCACCCACATACCTAAAATGTGCTAAAGCTTAGCCATCGACCTGGTTTTAGAGCCATGCTCATAATCTGGTACCTGAATTCTGCAGAGATCTCCAGGGAGATCTCTGTCCACTTCAGACTCTCTTTTTGGGAAACAGCATGGCTCTCTGCTCCTTCCAGTTTGTGAAATGTACTCGGTTTTTCATTCCCTTCCACCTCCTCTCTTCTCTCCAACTGTTATGCATGAACCCAAGGGATTGCTCCTGACGTGCCAGTTGGATGAAGCCTTCTCTTCCCTTCCTTGCAAGGGAACCTGATAACCTCTTGTTACACGCCTTGCTGGGAAGGCTTTATGGTGCTTGAATTTCCAGGCTCTCAGCAAATGCCACACCTTTTCTTCAGTACATTTGTGAAATTCAGCTTACTGGTTTTAGAATAAAGCATAGACAGAGTCTGACACTAGAGTCTTTGTATGTGTGAACTCTCTAGGTAAATGCCAGCTTGACTCATCCCATAATTAAAACTTGTCAGAAGGAGATCCCAGTCTATGTATTTGAGCAGTGTTATTGTTCAAGGGACAAGCATAAGCCATTCGTCTCAAGATTGAGATGGCAAGAAATGAGTGAGAAAGACGAGCAACAGATGCATTTTTGTTTTCTTTGTGCTGTGGATAAACAAAATAGAAACTGAATCCCTGAGTCGTTATTTTTGTTTGCATATGAAGAAAAGATATCAGACTTGAGTGAAGGTTTTATCTAACCAGTATGTTTCATGCATTAGCCCACTCTTTATGCACTGCAGGGTAAATGATGTCTCTCTTCAGTCATGCAGGAGCACTGTATGCAGAGAAAATGGTTACAGCTTCATGGAATCAGAGAATGACTTGGGCTGAAAGGGAACTTGATTATTAGTTCCCACTCCCCAACCTCCCTCTTCCCTGTACAGGAGTCATCATTCAAGTCCAAATACAAGAATAACTACCTGCTACTGATGACCATATTAATTCCAGAGACAGAGTTATTATTAATAAAATACAAGGATGGTTCTACAACTCCAAAAGCTGTCCCACATCCACAGGAATGTCTGTGGGTACATGACTCAATCCAAATACATGCCTTTTTTTACCAGTTTCCCCAGGCACACCCTAGAAAATACCCTGTGTGACAAAGGAATAATGCCTTGGGAGTTACATCTCCTTTCTGAGAATTAGAAATCAGGCTACCATGTACACCCCCTGCACAAGAGGCTGATGAGTTGTGTAGTACCCTTCTGGCTGTGTCACCTTTAGGGAGGGTGTAATCTGGATTACTGGTCCTTTGATGCACAGTTATTCCCATGTGGTTTTTATCCCAGAAAGTACCAGTAAACGTGTATGTGGCTTTTTTTCTTGGGTTCCTCTGAAGTAAAATATATCACAGTATATCTTTCTAATATCTAAAAAACTGTCTGTTGGTTATGGCATGCACCAAAACAAGATCCCAGAGGGCGACCAGCATTCTCTGAGCCTGGAGGACACCATAGAAAATGCTGATGATTTAAGACAAAGGGATGGGTTCTCATTTGGCAATCCAACAACTGCTTTATTGAACCCAGCCTCGAATAGATTCAAGGACAAGAACCGAGGCTCAGACTCAGGGCACAGGATTAAATGAGGGGAAAAAGGGGTGGGTCTGAGGGTCGAGGTACAACAGGGAGAAGGGAAAATGCTGCAGGGGCGTGGCTAAAGACCAAGAGAATGGGATGGAGGGTGGAGCAATGCAGCAAACAGAGCCAATGGGGGTTAAGCGGAGGAAAAACATTCTGGGAAGGGGATGTGAATGGTAAACTGGGGCTTAACAAGGGTGACAATCCCCTCACACTATCAGAACACTAGAACCCAAAAGGCACCAACACCAGGCTGCAAAAGGCCAGTGGGAGGGAGGCCTTTTCTTACTCTATTCTAGAGGGGCATTTCTCCCCTTTTGCCTCTGTCCCTCCAGGGTTGGGGCATTTTGGTAAGGGGCCCCTGGGCCTCCACAGCTGTCCTATTCAAATGATCTTGCCAATTTTTCTTGTCTCTTCAGTTCTTCTTCTACATCCCATCTTTCTTTCAGGGCAGCAGCTACTAGACTCCTTTTCTGAGTCTCTCAGCTAAGCTCAAAAGCCAAACAAAATACACAGAAATGTCTGAATTGTATTATCATTTTTTCTTCAGGGCCCTCCATCTATTGGGTGCCTCAATCTTAAGGGTCAATCACCACAATAATTAGCTCTTACCCTGTAACTCAATAGTGACCCTGACTGTAGACAAGCTATTCCTTGTCACCATTCTGGCAAGCATACAAAACTGCTTTGATATTACTTGCATAAATTCTCACATTTGTGGATGCTTATGGGATCACAGGCTCAGGGTGGGAAGGCATAGGTCCTGAATTCACCTCTCACTGCAATGAACTTGGTCCATTAGAAGCAAAATTTGCTTCTTATAAATGCTTCTTATATACTCTTGATACAATGCAGTGTAAAAGTATTACCAACTGCTGTAGCCTAAGAAGTCAGAAAGCAGTTGTAAAAATAATTGAAATGCCAGTCTGCATATAATTGGTGTGTCTCCAAACAAGTTTGTTTGTCATTAAATGACCATATTTTCATGAGTGAGAGAGTATTAGTATATTAATTGATGACATTGGTAACATCATGCTGTTTCTCATATGTGAGTGGAGCACGGAGTGACCAGGTGGTTGTTTCTGGACGGAGTTCTGCGAACACTCACAAAAATGGTTAGACTGACTGCGACACCAGTTGTTGATTCTGTTGACTTCTCCAGAAAAAAAATAGGAGGAAAAAAGATGGATCCAGGCATCAGTCCCTACAAACACAGTTTAAACAATGTGATTTCACAGTTGCTTAAAAGTCACAGAGCAGCTGCGTTGAAATTGTAAAATCTGCAGTTTTATTATGCCAATGACTTTCTATTGGCCTCAGTCATAAAACAACATACTCTTCACTGAAGTTCTCTGCTAAACAAAAAACACATCCAGACTGACTAAAAATCAAATTCAGACAAGCAAAAAACAATTTTGCCTTCTTTTCTCTGGGTCCAATTGGTCCAATAATAAACAATTTTATTTTTCTTCATCACTGCTACTCCTTCTGATAATTACCTTATTCCTGATGGAGAATGTAAAGTGTTGAGAAGTGACTATTGCTGGGAGGGATTCACAAAGAGTACCTTGCCCTCCTGCAGGACTAAATGGCATGCTGAAATTCTTCTAAGTTTCTCTAGTACTATTTTTGCACAAATTTTAAATTTGCCGACTGCAAAAGAGGTTCTGCTGAGGAGGTTTCTCTCCAGCAGAGAAGACAAGAGAGCCCTAATCGTTCACTACTGTTTGGGAATTCAGGTGACAGCTTTCAAACAAATTATTGCTTCTAGAGTAATAACTATTTTTAGCCTACATCCTCTGTGCCCATGTCTGGAGTTAGAGGGTACATTAAGGTCTAGTGTACTGTTTACTTAAGGCAGAATAAAAATAGGTTCTAAATATAGCACTAACTTGAATGCAAAATAGATGTTCTGGATAATACCTCAGGCAGTGAAACTACTATGACACTGTACTGCTTATAATGCCAGGGAAATGGAGAAAACAGCCTTTTTCATTATTTCCATGACGACAGGTAATGTTTGATTCCCATACTTCAAAACAACAAGGATATAGGTAGGAATATTGTCTTTTGTTTGGTTAAACCTGATGATCTAAATCTGATTTCTTTGTGCTTTTTAGCCATGATTTTCTTATACCACGTGGGGTTTTTTTCTCCTTTGTACTCTCTGACAGCGGTGACTTGTCAAATATTTGAAGGACTGAATGAAGGTATAGATGGGGTACAAAGCCTTCTTGAGGAGTCTGTAAACATTATATTATGACCTGCATCAAATTATACTTGTATGAGATTGAGTCTGTTAATTTTGTATTTGTAATGGTATTTACCAGCCATATGACAGGATAAAAAAAAAACATGGTACACTGTGGCTACGATCAGAGTATCAAATATTAAATCAGCAGGAAGCCCCAAAAGACATTCTGATTACCCATTTACATTTCTTAGATTTAATTCAGTCTGGTGTTATGCATACCCTTAGATTTAGAAAACAGTGAATATTAATCTTCTGAAAGTATAAATAAAGTTGATCTCTGTGGACATTATCTAATGACTCATCTGTTGGACTATGTAGAAATTCAGTTACTATCAAATAAATTTTATTTTTGGAACAGCTACAGCTAATGCAGTCATCATGCTGACAATGTGTATCATTTAACCTTAGGGCTTTACATTAATTTTACAGTGGAACTAAAACCAGAGACCACGATCATTTAATAGACTGCCTAGGTACACAAGCCTTGAGCTGAATCTAGATTTCCATGCACTCAAAAGGACCCTGAATTGCAACTGTTCAGCTTCCAGGGTTAGCAGCCTATTCAGTGGGAAGGGGTTTTTCATACATCTCAGAGATAACATTTCAGATCGCTTGCACATTCAGTGTGATCCTCTTAAACTGTTTCTGCTTTTATATTTGGATGACAATGGCAAATGGATTACCTCATTGAAGTCAGCCAGAATTAAGAAGTCTTCTGTCCACATCCCACCTTGACCTTCCACTTCAGAACTGGCACCCAAAGTCTGAGACCACCACAAAAATCTCTGCTCTGAGACCCTTGCCACAGGCAGGTTGCTCTCCACCAAGCACCACAAACCCCTGCTGTGAAAAAAAAATCTAACAACATTTTTCGTTTTAATTACGTGATGTAAGGTGTCACATCAGTTCCCACCTCCCAGAGCTGTTGTCTCAGATATGTGAAAACATGACCATAGATTCATGAATTCTCTGAAAATTAATGACTAATGTTCTTCCAAAGCCAGAGTTTCCAATACCAAAGAAGGCAATTGGGAAGAAATGCTGGTAGGGTGCACCACCATGTGTCTCCATTTGATCTCTGTCCAGATGGATAAGGAAGTGATCACAAGGAGCACAGGATGATTCCTGGAAAGCTGTGATAAATCACACGCAAAATGATTCAGAACACTCTGGTGCTTGAAACTGATGCTTCACTGAGTTGCCTTCTGGGTTCTCTATTAGCTATGCAGGCAACCAAGGCTCTAATTTAAGTACCCAAGCTCTCATGTATAATATTTATATTGGGCATGCAAATTCTCTTGGGCAGAAATACGAATGCAGGTTACATAGACCTCAATAAAAAGCATTACTGCAATCATTTTTGCTTTTAAATCTATAAAGCTTCAAAAACATTCTGGATGTTACAAAAACTGACAGTGAAGATAACATTAAAATATTAGTTTGAGGAAAAATAATATTTTTTGGATAAGCTGGGTGTTCTGAAATTTCAAAATCTATACCAGAAATTCTGTATGATTTGCTTTCCTTAAAGCAAGAGATTGACTTGTCTGAGCCTAATCCTGCTTAATTTTCCATTTTCCTTCCCAAAATGTGACATTTCACATAATTAACCTCTCTTTTGTTTTTGTTTTTTTTTTTATTTTTACTAAGCAAAGAAAAAAGCCATCACACAGGAATGGACTGTAAAGTAGGCTGTTATCTAATGCAGTGAAACACAATGCATGATTTGTGTTTTCTTTAGCTGATTTAAATCAGAGCTGCATTGAAAATTCCTCCTTGTCAGAGAAAATGTAAAGTCTGGGCAGCCCTAGAGTTCTAGCAAACCTGAACGTTGACCTTGGACATCTTTTCTTTCACTTTTTGAATGCTCATGAACTTAATTTGAGTGTAAATGTTTCAAAGATCAGTCTGAAACAATGTTTTTGAACTCAGCTGGGTCACAGGAACTTTCTCAGCACTCCATTCTAATTTGCAGTTTCACTACAATAAAAGCCCCAAATATATTGCTACTGTCTAGACATTTTATCTGAAACAAGTGTCCTTTGTAGTCTCAGAGGACTTTTCTATTTTATTTCCAGTAAATCAAAGTCTGTGAAGAGCTTTGGTTCTTATTAAGACATACCCTTCACAGTCCAGCGACTGCCAACAGAGACAAGTCATTGACAGTTCATTTACATATAAGTGATGGCTTCCATCAGGTAGCTGGCTCAAGAATACAATGGACATTTAGAGCATATCCAATATTTCTTGTTCTTTGATGAGCATCAAGTGCCAATTTATGCATAGAAACTGACTATTGGAAGGTGAAGTCTTCTCTTCGCTGACCTTACGCTGCCTTTTGCGGATCTGGAGTGACATACTGTCATTCCACTGAGCACCATTTAATTCCCCCAAAGAGGTGTGTAAAACAAGCTGGTACCAATAAATATCAGAACAACTGTAAATTTCACAGAAAACATGCCCTGGCTGCATTAGTTGGCAGCACAAGTCATCAGATTTACCATAAAGAGGCCAGTAAGGTTTGGATTTAAGGGAAATGGGAGGAGATGACCCCCAGCACCTGGACCAGGCAAAGCAGAGGTGTGGGGTGTACTGTTCCCTGAGCACAGCTGGACAGACAGCTGTGGGCTGCACAGGGTTCAGCCCTTGATGTGGCATTATTTATAAGGTCAAGAGTACAGCAGAAGAATTTTTAGAAAATAACAGAAATATAATAATAGAAAATTTTAGTTTATAATAAAAAATAGGAAATTAAAAATATTAGAAAATATAATAACTAAAACAGTGAAAAAGACTGGAACAAGCAACTCCTTTTAGTAGCTGGACAGGGCCAGACTGTGTGTCCCAGAGCAGCATCTATTCACAAGATTGAATTTTGCATTTCTTCTTAAAAGGATGGAGAAAACCAGTAAAGAATCCTTCCAGTGACCCTACTCTTTCCACTGAGAGGAAGCAGGCAGAAGCCATGAAACAGTACCAACTACAGCAGTGCTTCAAGTCTTTCCCAAATTTCCCTCTGTACCCAAGTTATCCTCAAAACTGAAGCACTGGTCATTCATATGTTACCTGTTTGTGCCTTCAAACTAACCAGCAGGAGGGTGGTTAACTGGTGACCTGTCAGGTCGTTTTTAATCTCAGAAGTGAGAATCGATTGACTTCCTTCTGCCAGATGCTTAAGCATCTTGTTTTGGCAGGATGAACATGAACAGCAGGGGGATGGACAGTTGGAAACTCCTAAAGGGCATCCACTGGCAGAGGATAGACTCGCATCCCTCAGCAGCACATCTATTTTAGAGAGTTCCCATTGCCTCCCAACTCCAGGTGGGCTGGATGCTGAACCAGCTGCTGGTGTGCCTGTGTGGCAATGGGGGAAAAGAAAAATAAATCTCTGTGAAAACAATGTCCCTTAACAATTTTCTTGCATCAGTCATCAGCTGTGCATGCAGGAAGAAACAATTTCGTGTTGCCTGCAGTGCTCAGTACTTGCCTCCATGCTGCACAACAGACAGGCCGGTGTCAGAGACTAAGGCAGAACTGTGCCCATTGAGAAAAATTAGAGGTGCCATTTACTCCTTTAGGCCATAGATTCTGAAATATTTACTGCATTTTCACAGAAGGATGACTGCCAGAATAAAGATTTACCCCTTATATGGCTTAATGGAAAAAAGACCTAAATAAAGAGACTCACTGGCTTATTATATGTTGCTCTAGGAATTGTACCTTTTCCTTATCAATTCATTAAAAGAGTTTTGATCTTTGACCCCAGGATGTACATTGCACACTGATTCATGCTATCATATGTAAATGGATACATATGGGTTTTTTAAGTGCTCTAATATTTTGTAACCTGCTAGATTTTTACTTTTGTTTTTATATCCTCATTAAGAAGGTCTTCACCATGAAGGAGTCCTGCGTCCTGCAAAATCTCAAATATAGTATTTTTTCACCTGTAGAGGAATGTCTCTATACTGGAACTGATTTCTAAAGACTTCACCTGTTACTTTTCACACAGTGGCACTAGAAATCCTGATAAGAGAGGTGATTTTCTTCTCTAACTGAAGAAGTTGCTAATGCAGCTGGCACATGAAAATCAGCTTTCTTTGATTTTCAACTGGAAAATGCTGCAGTAAAGAAACAATAAAAAAACATTTATTAATTAGAAGAAAAACAGAACTTTAATAATTAGAAGCTTGAAAACAAAGGTCAATAACCTTTCAAAACCAAACCCCCAAATTCTTCATTATTTAGACAAGGATAATAAATTTCTTTTCCCAACTGAGATTATTCAGAAAAATCAGGATGACTTTTCAGGCTGTTTTCAATATGATGAAGCTCATATTCTAAAGAAAGAAATTATTAGCTAAAGTGACGGCTTGACTTATTTTATAGAACCAGGCTGTATTTGCAAGCAAACCTCATTTCCACTGCCCAACTAAGATGTGAAATTTTAAAGTTATTACTAGTTTCAGTTACTGGATTCTTCCAGGTCAGTAAGTTTTCAGGCCATGTAGAACTCTTTTCCAAGTGATCAAAGAGGAACTATTGCTGTTTTGGATTGCTTTTAATTCTTTATAAAACTTTTCTTTTTCACTTTATAAACACCCTAACACATCCTTAGTTTGGCCATGCTGTAACAACCAGTTTATTCTGTTTTAGCATTTGCTAACACAGTTGCTCTGTAATGTTTTTGACTGTTTTTAGAAAAAGAAAATTGGAGTCAGACATGTAAAATGCAATCCTTACAAAGAGAAAAAGAGAACATTTCAACACTTTATGAAGCAAAATAATGAAAAAAGAAGCTATTTATGATGTGGCCCTCTAACTCCAGAAGTCTCCCTATTTAATTTAGTCTTGCCTGATGTTCAGTCTTACTTTAGTTTATAGTAAAGGAATGCCAGAGCTTGTGTATTTTTCTCATCCTGACCAAGTCAAGGAAGAAATATATTGCCAGAACTTGACAAGAGGAAAGACTTATTAGTACCCAATGAGAGGGAATAAAAATGGGACCAAAAATACACCATTGCACCAGCAAGTCACCTACCAAATGATATTAGTGTTGACACAGAAGGTCCTAAGTACTAACCTTTTATTTTCCTCAAACTGAATGCCTTCTCTGTATGTTCCCTGGAGAAACACTCCCAAAATGCAAGTGAATAGGTTGAGTGCTAGGAAGCCAGGTACAATTACATTAGGTACATAAGGTCATGTTTCACATTCTTCCTCAAGAGTAGCAAGAAAATCCATATTTTTACAATTAAAAGGTACATTCACAGTAAGAGGAGGAAGAAATACCGCTTTGTGCTTTGCATTCATAAAGCAGCCCAATACAAACTCAGCTTGTTGCACAGAAATGCCTCACACAGTAAATAACTCACTTGAAAATAGAACCAATACCATCCAGAGCTATGTTCTTGGTATGTATTTTGGCTCACTTCAAAGTAAAATAAAATATCGTTTATTTAGCTTTAAAATGGCACATATTTGGCACAGTTCTGATGAATAGGAGTTTACCACGTGGATATTACTTTCTACAGAAAATAGACTATTCAAAAGGAATAACAAGAGCAGGATGCTTTCTAATATGTTCCAAAAGTAGAGAAAACAAACACGCACACAGAGGCAAACAAACAAACAAACAAAGGACTTCGTTCTGCAAATACTTTCACATGTGAGAAAACAGCATTTTGCTGCCTCCATGGCAATGGTTATTTTTGCAGGAAGTAGGACCAATTCCTTTCTAACAGGACTAGCATTATTGTCATCAGAGTAACAGGTAGTCAAATGACTTCCACAGATGTAAAATAGCACAAACAAAGGGGGTGCATTTTTTGTTTGCTTCTTTGTTTTGGGTTTTTTGTTTGTTTCGGGTTTTTTTTGTTGTTGTTTTTGTTTGTTTTGTTGTTCTGTTTGTTTGTTGGAGGGGCTTCTTTGGTTTGGTTTTGTTTTTTTAACTATCTGTCATTGCTACAGCAGAGGATTCAAATGATGCACACAGACACATGCACACTCTTGTTTCATACTTTTACCCAGTACCACCCTTTGGAGCAGGCTGGGCCAACAAGTCCCACAAATCCCATTATTGCTGGGATTGATGGTGAACTGTCAGGCAGGAGGTTTGTGCTACAGACAGACTTTGTGGCACAGTTCAGGGACTAGGCAGGAGATGTAGAGCTGAATAAGTTTTCCTTCCTGCATCACTCGTCAGCACAGCCAACACCATTTTGGCGACTGTGTTACTCCTGCTGTGTCTCAACGTTAAACATCTTCCTTATGAACCCTCTCAAAAGATTATTTGCACCTTCAACATTCTGGCTGAGCAACACAGTTCTCTGTGATGGTCTCCAGCTGGAAAATACAATTGGAATCACAGGAGAGTAATTATAAAGAGTATAGAAAGAAACAATTGCCAAGAACATTTATATCATTATTTCAAAGTCTAACTAAGCCTCTCCTCCATCAGTAGTGAAAACAAGGAGACAGGAGAAGAATAACAACAGAAGGGATAAGAAAGAAAAGCAGCTGGAAGAAATAAGCAGGAAGCCCCAGAATGGAAAGTCTCTTGGCAGGATTTATGGAAAATAGACCCATATCCATAGAGTTGAATTGTATAAAATAATCCATTACCAAACAACAATTTAAAGAATACACATATTTAAACTTTTCTATTACCTATTCTGCCCAAGTAAAAATAAAAAAAAAAAAAAATAGGACCTTTGATAATTCGGAGAGCAGTCAAAAAAAGAAGCATCAAGTGAAAGGGATTTCTTCCTCTGCAGGGTACACTTAGTCTCTTCATATTTTGTGCATGGAGACTCTCCCATCAAAACTCCCCTTGCTGGATACTGTCCTGGTGACCTCTCAGTGTCTCATCAGCACTGGGGTGTGTCAGAAGTGGGGATGGTTGGTAGGAAGCCACAGGAAGCAACATCAGAAACATTTCATTAAAAAATCCAAAACCGACAAGAACGAACATGTTGCTAAATCAACAAAATAAATGACCACTCAAAATATTCCAAATTACTCATCAAGGTAATTATAAAACAAATAAAGAAAAATCTGCCATAAACCAGCTCTCCCAGATGAATCTATGGTACTTAAAAACTGACTTGTAGTGTTCACACACAGCTGTACAAGGGCACTGCTCAGCAGAGGCAGCCACTCAACAACGGTGACACATTTTGATGGGCTCCTGATGCCCAGTATTCTTGTAGGCAAAAAATTTAGGAAAGTCTAAAACAGATCGTTAATTGTTTTGAAGTGGCCATTTCTGTGACCCTTTGTTGCTTTTGCTGAATGTCTTCAGCACACTTCATGGCTGTGGTGGGGGCAAGGTAACATCGCCTTGGTCACCTGCCTCGTTTGCCTTATCTTGAAAGTTAGGATAATAATATTTTGCAAAAGTTAATTAACTACAAATTTTTTTTAAAAAATATTATGTAGTTTGTGTTAAAAGTGCAGCAGCAAATGCACATATTGCATTTGGCAGCACCAGAGGTACAGCAACCTATGGATGTTACCTTAACCTGAATAAAGACATAATTGTATGACTTTGTCACACAGTCAGCTCCAGACTTAACTGAAACTTACAACCACAGAGAAAAGACAAAGAAATACCAATGATTTGTAAACAAAAGCATTTTTAGGTAGAAACAGGAATAAAGGTATTCAGGTTTGAAATAATCAGCCACTAAAAACTGCTGAGATTGAATGTGAAATCAAGTAAGACCTGGAACAATGGAAGGTAAAGCAAACAGCATCAGTTGGAATCCTTTCATGAGGAGGAAGCTTAGCTATAGGCTAAGATCTTTAGTGATACTTGAGATTCCTGGCTTAGTCTTGTTAACATGAATGAACCATATTTGCTGCTATTCAATTTTAAGGCATTATGTACAATACAAAAGCATAAGTCACCTTGTCTGTTTAGAAGGATGCTGTTGCATCTGTTTACTGGCCTTAGACATTAAAAGGAAAGTTGTGGTCATTAAAAAGGACAATGAAGACATTTTTGAACCATTGGTATTCCTGTAACTATTTAGGATCACAGCTTTTTTTTTAATAAAAAATAATTTCTTGTTTGTTAGAGGATTTTTCTTTTTTTGTTCTTTCCTTTTTTACTTCAGCTCTTTGAAGAAGCTATGAAGATATTAAAACAGTCTCAGTCCTACAGTGGCTCAAGGAGGCAGCAATACTGTAATGTAAGTCTCTATTGCAAAAGATTCATTAAAAGCAAAGATGACAGCTTGACTTTCAGCTCACAGGCAGAGTTACAGGGCTGGCATCTAAAGAAAATATAATAGTATTCTTACTGGATATGGAATTCTCTGAGATAATAAATATGGAAAACTGTACTGACATTTTCGGTCAGTCTCCTGAATTTAACTAAGAACCAGATACGTTGCTGTTTCACAACCTTGGCTGCAATTTACAGCTATATGGCAGATTTCCCATATCACCACACTGGCAACACTAAACAATGTGAAATGCAGAGGAATGTGAGCATTCCAAATTAGAATTCCAAAGAATTCTAGTACAAAAGCAGCGGTGGGGGAACAATATAAATCTTAGACCTTTTGTCTGCTTATGGTAGCTGAATTTGGGGTTGAGAACCATGAGGGTCAAGAAAAGGATGCCAGCCCATGGAGACACAGACTCACCTTGACTTGAGAGCAGCACCAATGACCAAAAGTTCAGGAATGTTGTCTGCCTCTGTCGCCCTGAAAACTCAGCTTCTGAGCTTGCTAACATAGTTTTCTAAGGACTTTCCCAGGACAGTAACTGTAAACATAGATATGTGTACATTCTTTCTGTTACACGTCTTCTGATGGGCATTTCTCATGGCCAGTGCAGTGGGAAAGTGTTATCCTGACCATCCAATCCCTGGTCATGGTAAGAAGCCTATAAATCCTGGGAGGAAAAATAAACTCTGCTCTTTCTTGCACCACACCTCAACCTGTGTTCGCGTGATCTATTCATCTTCAGCGGTAACATGCCTCCAGAGAAGATATATTCCAATACCTTCAGTATGTCATTTAAATTCAGTAAATCCAATGGACAGCACTTGGAGAAAGACAACTGAGCCTCTGAATGCTCCTGAGAGAGAAATACAATAATTTTAGAGGAAACTGATGCTTAATACTATAAACAAATTTCAGATTCACAAAGTTTGAATACATGCGTTGTTAAATGTATGTTTCATATAAAAATGCAAGTTAGTCATTGGGATCTTCCTAAAATATATCATGGGATCTTCCTAAAATATGATTCCCTTAACAGGCATTTGAGTACCAGCTCTCTCGCTGTACAGTTCCCCCAAAGAGTTCAGTAATTACCAGATATATAATATTGCAGTGTGATCTAACAGCCTGGAAAAGCTGATGTCTCAAATAGTCCATTATGATTTTAAATCCAGAAGCACAAAATCTGAAAGAATGCAATTTTAAAGCGAGTAGAAGTGAAAAAAAAATCAATAAACAATAAAAGATAAACCATACTGAAGGCTAAGTTACAAACTTGAAAATAATTTGTTCTATTTTCTTTATATATAATAGGAAGCCACATCATGTCTCTGTTAGGACTTTCCAGATTTAGCTACAGTGTATGTATGCTGATATGGGATTATGCTCTGTGCATTATGACTGGTTACATATTTCTCAAAACTTAATCCACTCTGAAATTTATTAAGCAGTAAAACTAAAATTCTATTAACTTTAATGGGATTTACACAAGGGAATTCACACTTAATATGGATGCAACACTGGCACTTAAGACTGTTGCCAGGAGAAAAAAAAGAGACAGGCTTAGTGTAGTTAAAGCAAAGCCATCACATTTTCTATTTATGTAGTCCTTCACAAGGGTATTCCTCTGTGTTTTAAGGAGAGAGAAGAAAGAACCACAGCCTGGTTGGTATTTAAGCTCCTCAGATGCCAAATGAAATAACTGCATTTGCCAATAAAGGGTGGTTTTTACTGCTGTGGGACTAATAAACATTGGTAGGAGGATGGAAAGGCATTATCTTTGGTTTTCTTCTGGGTCCTGAAAGTGCTCTTGCTCACATTTTCTATGGTATAATTCTGTACCATAGCACTGCTGTTCAAACATGTTCTCTGTATTATAATATACATGGAATGGAACTGATACAAATGCACATTCTCCTGTACCAGCCATTCCTCAAAACCAAACTAAAGTAAAACTCTTCAGATTTTTCTCAAGGGAATATTGATCTTTACATTTTCCAGGGTAAAATAAATTGTGGAGCAGCCTCTAAGTCATCTAGTGGGAGATGACTGACTTGATTTAGAAAGGCCGAATATTATCTGAGTATGTGGTCCTGAATTCAGTTTTCCAAGAAGAAATTTATCAGACCAAATGCAAGCTTGCTAAAGAGATGAGATTTCAATGGCAAAGAACAGGAGAGTCCTGAGTTTTGTTCAGAGGGGGTATCTAATGATGGGTGCATCACAATGAGGGTTGCATAGAGAAACATGGGGTCACTGAAACTTGATGCCTTACCTGATGTGAAGGAAGAATGGCATTTAGACACAACCAGGAGTCACAGCACAATCAGGAGAACATTTTGTCTCCTCCAGGTACAACTGTAAGGCTTCCTCAGTTTTCAAGCTGCCCTGGCAGCCTTATATACCAGTCTCGAAAATATTTGTAGTATTGAGGGCTAATCTTCTGCAGAACCAAGTCAAATAAAAGACCCTGAGCCAATCATGAAGGAATTAGTAAAAGAGAATATTGTGTAAATTAATAGAAACATCTTAGACTTCACAAGGTTCTTAATTTGGATTCCCTGATATAAAAATAACAGCCTGAAAGAAAACTACTGAAATAATGCTCTAGTAAAAATAAATAGGTACTTTTAGGATAAATCACATTGTAAATGAACTTGTGTATACTGACATTTACATGCAGTCTGAAATGATGAGAAAGAATCTCTTCCTTTCCTATGCATCTTTTCTTTCATTAGGAATTAAATATTCATAAAATAAAGACTTTACTATGTTCTTGGCATCTTTGACCTTCCTTACAATGCAACCCTAATATGTTAGCACTAACATAAAGCCTTCTAATATACATTTTCAGCTGGAAGTCTGTTTTGTTATTCTGTTTATGTGATTCAGCCCAGAAAGGTTTGGAAAAAAAACATTTTAAAGACAGTGAAGTTGAGCTCCCCTCTTCACATCATGATTTTTTGTGTCAACATTTTTCATTAGCTAAGATAAACTATGCAAAAATCTGAAAATGAAATTAGATGATGCAGGGATTAATTTAATGTTAACTATCTTCTGAACACAAAGATAATTTGATTTTGATCCTACAGAAAGCTGTCTCATTCACAGAATAAGAGCCAGGCTGTGAATTTGAACCTGTATCTTTTCTCTCCATGTGGGCAGAGGGTTCACTTGCAAGAGCATTTGCGTTTGAGGATTTTGGGCTTCTCTATTTTGGATTGCATTCTCCTTTTCATCACATAATTGCAATAATACAAGCATAACAGAAATGGCTTCATCTTTCCTTATGCATGCCAGGAATCTTAAACAGGTGTTTGAGTCTGCTCATAGCAACTGGTCTGGAAGAACAGGAAGTACAGGAGGAAAGTCCTGAGCCCAGAGGCAATCTTTCAATAAAATGTCTGAAACTGGACAGTCAGGTAAGCAAATCTTCATTTGAAATCCTCTCAATGCAGCATGAAATAGAAGAGATTCTTTCCATAAGCCCACCAAACTTAGTAGAACCCTTCCCTGACATCCAGAAACATACATATCTGTAGGGTGGGTGAGTCCCCACTCAGCTCTCACAGAGGAGCGCTCAAGCTCCTTTAAGTTTCTTTAAGCTGAGATTAATACCTCATTCAATGGTGGATGTGAACAGCAAGTACTTCCCCACTGTGTTTGAACTCCTCAGCCAGGGCTTAGAAATAGTGTCTACACACCGATCTGGTTTGGAAAATAAGATTATCCCATAGTGCTTTAACTTGAACCTTCTCACATGCTGGGTGAAAAAACTGAATACTGCTGAATATTTATGCAATAGGCCCTTGTGGTGCACTGAACTTCATTCTAAGATCATTGAAACTGCATTGCTCATCTTGTATTTCCATTTTTTTGTAGTGATATTGAGGACTATATTGCATTCAAATGCTATCTGTCTTGAATTAATGAGGATGAGAAGCATGCAGTACATTGCTACGTATTTTCAGTAGCCCTTATGTTGTTTTCACCCTGTGAATGTTCTTGAGGGGAAATATACCACAAGAAAAGACATATATGAAAGAAAAAAGTAGTTATACTGTAGTATTTATTCTTATGTAGTAGTTATTCTTGCTCCCTTCCTGCTTATATATCTGTCTTTATTCTTTCGGCAAAATATCCACATGGCTGACAGGCCACATGAGAAAGGATAGTGAAATATTGAGAAAGAAAGAAAGAAAGAAAGAAAGAAAGAAAGAAAGAAAGAAAGAAAGAAAGAAAGAAAGAAAGAAAGAAAGAAAGAAAGAAAGAAAGAAA
>NC_031771.1:10937693-11094430 GCF_001522545.3 Parus major | reverse complement strand
TATCAAATGGATTGCAGGCACCATAATTCTTTCCTAATATTCTAAATTCTTTACTGTCTCCAATCATATTCAATGAATAAACAGCCACTCTATCTGTACTTCCTTGCTAATTTACCGTGCAGCAGCATGCTCCAGGAACAAACTTACACAAATTCTCAGATAATGTATTGTATCCAGTCATCATTCCACATTGCTAAAAACCTACATCCAAGGAAATCGGGGTGCAAACAGGTTTGGGCACCCAGATTCAGAAATTCAGTTAAGTGGACAAGCACAAATAGGACATCTGAACGCTGGCTGTCCAAGATCATTTAATTTCTGCTTTATTTACTGGCTCACCAGTCATGTTTCTATATATTTAAATATGTTTGTGTGTGTGTAAAATCTACACATCCAAACGTATATATGCACATAGGTATATATGAATTTTTTCTCCAGTTTGTATCCTTATTACTTTTAAATGCACAGTTAAATTACTGCAAGTTTCACTGCATTATTTACAATACTAATTACAAATTTCTATACATTTCATTGCAGTCCTTGTAAAGTAAATTAATGAAATTAATTTTACATAACATTCCAATTAATTTTAGTTGAATATTCAACTTTAATGTAATTAATATTTAACATATTTCTGCAATCTGTCCAAGACTGTTTGCTAAAGAACAATATTGTTCCTACTGCTGCATTTGAAGCAAGAATTCCTTTAACTCTGAGAAACTGAGAAAGTTAGGAGTTCACAACCGAATATTAGATCATGTCCTCATACAACACTCCTGAAACATTCAAACATGCCCACACATCTGGGAAGCTGTTTCTATAAAAACTCTTTCATACGAGTAATCCTTACTCAGCCTTTAGTCAAATTCCAAACATTCAACAAAGCTCATAATTTCCTGAAAAGTCAACATTTTCTTTCAGAGGAAGTGGCCGGGGAGTCAGGTGATGAAATAGAAATGTTGAAATAAAAATGCTAAATCAAGAATTTCAGAGATAATGCATACAACTCATTTTTCCAAGATGAA
Source organism: Parus major (assembly GCF_001522545.3). Classification (NCBI taxonomy): domain Eukaryota; kingdom Metazoa; phylum Chordata; class Aves; order Passeriformes; family Paridae; genus Parus; species Parus major. Next base: position 11,093,405 of record NC_031771.1, on the reverse strand, counting down.
TTTTTCAATATTTTTTTATATCTGGGAGCAAAAAAGTCCTGATCAGTTGAAAGCCAGTAAACAGCAATAAATACGTATTTTGTCTTGTAAGAATTTTTTCATCTTGGTAAATCAACACTTACTTTTTCTGTCAGAATCAACTGATCTAGATAAAACTGTTTTACACTTTTGGGGCGCCTAAATTTTCTTATTCTCTGTACTGTCAGGTCTCACTGATACAAAAATTTACTTAGAATAACTCTGCTCTCAGAAGGTGGGAAGATTAAACATTATGATCCATAGATTCATGATATCAGACATCCACTGTCAGAAAAAGGGAAACTTCTGTGCAAACTGCAGAGACTTGTGGCAATTACTTCTATCATTCCTGATCTTTCCAGAACAAGCAAAGAAATGGCAGCATGGTGTAAAACATTCAGAGGGTTTTTCAGGGATATTATTACTAGTTGATGGAAAACTGTCTACAGAATTGCTGTGATGTTTATAAGCCATGCATGGTTGTAATGAAACCAAACAAAAATATGTAAGACTGAGGTTCCTTGTGAAATCTCTCCTCTAGATGCACTTGTTTATTTGAGCTGACCTCAAATACCATTACAATTATGATCTGTATTTAGCCCTTTAAAGAGGGTAGTTAAAATAATTTCCATGCAAAATCTGTAGAGAAATTTAGGATCCTTCCCTATTAACACGAAACACAGAAGGTAATGTTATTTGAGGAAAGGAAACAGTCACTGGAAATGCGAACTGGGTAGTTATTCAGATCCCTGCTTCCATGGGTGCTAGTATTTTTATCCTCTTCAGTCCCCAACAATATTTGCTGTATCCTGGCCATGTTCTCCAAAGCTAAAAAAGTAGACTGAGACTAGAAACTGATATTTCCCTCATCATTATTCAGGAAGGCTCCTGAAACTTTTAGTCCAGCCTGGCCAAAGGTGCAGCAGGGATCCCACTTCTTTCAGGACCATCAAAATATTTAGTAGCCTTTTCCAATTTTCTCGTCAGCTCACAGAATCATGGAGTGGCTGAGGCTGGAAAGGGTCTCTGCAGCTCATCTTGTTGAAGCTTCATTACAGTCACAGACACCTTCAGCAGGTTGTCTAGGACCGTAACTTTTCGTTATCTTTGAAGGTGCAGGCTCCAAAACCTCTCAGGGAAAGCTGTGACAGAACTCAGACACCCTCACAGTAGAGAAACTGTATGTAGGTTTCCCAGAACTGGTCAGGAGAGGGTTCCCCATAATGATGCTTCACAGGCATTCCCTTGCTAACATGCAAATGCTTGAGGTGACCCTGCTCAAGCCTTGTTTTGTTGACTATCGTAGATGGTGATCTTAGAAGTCTTTTCCAATATAAAATGATTCTGAGTTAATGGAAGTCCGTCCATTAACTCAGCACTGCCAAGTCCACCACTACACTGTGTCCCCAAGTGCCACATCTACATGTTTTTTTAATGCTTCCAGAGCTGGTAACTCCACTGCTTCCCAAGTCATCCTGGTCCAATACTGTTCAACCCTGTCAGTGAAGAAATTTTTCCAAGGCAAATCTCCCCTGATGCAACTTGATGTCGTTTCATCTTGTCCTGTCACTTATTACCTGGGAGAAGATCCTGACCCTCACCTGCTTACAGCCCCCTTTCAGGCAGTTTTAGAGACTGATAAGGTCACTTTTGAGCCTCTTTTTCTCCAAGATAAACACCCCCAACTCCCTCAGCTGCTCTTCATCAGACATGTGCTTCAGATTCTTCCCCAGCTTCATTGCTTTTCTCTGGGCATTCTTCAGGACCTCAATGTCCTTGTTGTGAGGAGCCCAAAGTGAAGACAGGATTCAAGGTCTAGCCTCACAGTTCTGTGTTCCATCACTCACATCACCCCACGGCCTTGCAGAAGGTCCAAGCAGCACAGCCCTTGCCTTTTAGCTGCTGTAGTCTTTTTTTTGCATAGGCCCTGAGTCCCAAGGTCTGGAAGGGCCTTTGCCAAGCAACTTCCAAGCCTCTCCCAAAAGATCTGAGCTCTACCCTGTTCACAGTAGTCACTGAGTCTTTGCAATAAAATCTCCTAATGCCCATATGTGGCAAGCATTTGCTGTTTACACAGCCATTAGCCAATCTTTCCAGAAGATTTCTTTCTTGCATGCTATTTTCTAATTCGGGTTATGAGAGCAAAAAACAGAGGCCTGTAGTAATATGTTTTAACAGGCAAAAACTCAAACATGAAGTCACAGCCATATTTTTTTTTCAGATGTGCTTTTCAACATAGTCTAAGGGCAACAGAAAAAAAAGCAATATTTTTTTTCTGTTTTCATGGTAAGATTTAGTTTAGAAGATCATTTCTTCAGGCTGATATCTACATTGCAAGCAAGATTTAATCAAGAATTACATAGCTTAATACTGTTTTGCAGAGCTCTGATGGATTGATTCAGCCTTTCCTGAGTCATAATGACAAGTGACTGGAATAAAGGATAAAGTCTCCCTATCTGGTCTCTCCATGCTCCATGGTATTCACACCAGCCTTAGCAAAACTGCTTTTTAAGATCAGTCTAAAAAAGAAAAAGGTCAGAGCCTATCACAAACTACTGTATCAAAGAAATATGCAAATCTTTCCTTGTTCCATATTCTCCCTAGCCTCCCACTACAATTATTAAATTACAGGGTATTAATAGAAACTAAATGAAGCGCTCTGAAAAGATGAATTCCAAAGATGCAAAATTCAAATGCCAAATAGAGAGCATGCAATTAGGTTCTTAAATAATTCTTATCACAGCTCATGCTAATATTAGCACTTCCAAAAAACAATAGAAAACTGCAAGAGACACCCCACTGAAACAGCATAGTGAGGCACAGCGGAAGATTCTTGGTGAATTTCTGTATTTTGGTGCTATGCAAAAATAAGATTTATCTCCCATTGCAATAGAAAAAAAATATTTCACACTTCTAAAAGATATTTTAATATTAATGTGATGATACTAAGAAAAACAGTTGAGTTGTTGTTTTTATTTTTTTTGAACCAATGCAAGAATGAGATTTTTCTGCCTAGATTTTTCAGAGCACAAATTAGCACAAACTTTTACCTAACTGGGCTTTTCAAGCAGGAGTATTCAAGCAATGAGCATTAGTCTTTCCTCATTGCTTTTTAAAACCTTTATGTCTATCCAGGTTCCATAGCCTTACAGATTTTAATGGCCTTAATGAAGAAAAAGAGCATTGTTATTCAATTTGTCTCAAGCAGATCTCCATTCAGAATGACAATGTCACCATTCACAATGCTATTGTTAGAGTTGTGTCATCCTTTCTATTTTAAATCTTGTTTTCCAGGAGGTTTTAAATCGCCGGAGATTTTTGTTCCATTAATCTCAGGCTTAGCAAATAAAGTTGGTCAGTGGGTTGGTCAGTCAGTCTATTACCTGCACTCATAATCTGAACTCCTTTACTACACAATAACAAAAGACAGGACCATCCACCTGGTGAATTATTCAGAATTTCACTTTATACAGCTCCAAAACACTGTTCTCCTAAAAATTAGGTTTGGCAAATGATTTCCCTTCCATACAGTCAAATTAATTTTGAATTTCTGATGACAAAAACAATCTGTCAGTAGTGTGATTCTAACCAGAAATTTACCATAACCTGGAGTTAGATGCCATCTCAGCATGATATGAAATATTTACTTTAGGGGACACAATTTGCAACGATGCACACCAAGAACCACCAGGAACAGGAAATAGAAGTTAACCACCAGGAAAAGGAAATTAGCCGAATATCATCAGTGGTGAAGCTCTCAGAGAATAAATTATTATGGAAAAAATATTGCTTTCTACATTCTGGACCAACTTCTGTGAAGAACTGGAAGGTGAGAGGAGCAGATGGTCCTTGCTCAGACCAGGACAGGTTGAAGGGAAGTAGAAGTATTGAGAGAGAGAAAGAGAGTGGAAAAAACTAATACCAGAACTCCTTTAATTTTTCTCTGCTCCTTTGCTTCTGTCAGAAAAACTGAGTAATGCAAGCCTGGAATAACTAGTCTGACTGCAGAAGTCACCAAAAGAGTACTGGAGAAAAAGCTTTCATCCTGTGAGAACTGCACTAATGGAACCACACTGGAGCCACCCAAAATGCTCAATAATGGGTTTCTGAAAGAAAATACTACTTATGAATTTAGGCTTAGATTCTTTGCCCTAGAGTTGACATCAGAGGTTAGATTAGATATACACTTCTGTATCCTCTTTTACTTATAGGTGCCTAGAATGGAGATTTAAATAATCTCTTCTTCCCTGAAAACAATTTTTAACATCAGATCGCCGATATATCAAGTTAAAGTTTCTATGAATGCAGATCGATCACTTACATAGATCTATTGCTACATCAATCTGAATTGATTTTCTAATCAGAAAGCTTTTTAAGCATGCTCTCTTGCTCTAAAAGGTGATCACTTTTTTTTTGCAGAAAAGAAAGTTTCCCCTTTACTAGCTGGCAGTGTAGTCAGAATATGGTTAGAGCTGACTAGATGTATTATCACCTGTCAGCTATTTAGAGCTCCTATTAAGTTAGAAGATAGACACGCACTGAGTTGGGGAAAACTACATCTGATTCCAGACATCAAACTGACATTTCCTGGAAAGAAAACACCCCACCTGTTCACTGTAGTCTTTGGAGCTGCCAGTAGGGCAGGCAGACATTATTTTCAGGTTAACCAAGTGAAAACAGATAAAGGAACATTAAAACTTTGCCACTCCATTATTAACTCCAGTGTGCTACTCAGGACTGGGGCATTTTTATTAAATATGGCACCTGCTGGAGACTACTCAGGAGAGCAAACCAGATCGAGGAATTAGGCCAGCAACAATTACTCTGGGGGAAGAGAAATGCCCTGACACAAACAGGTTCCTTTTTTTCCCAGTACTTTGACTAGAAACTGTCTTCTCATTGGTGCTTAACACCGTGCTTTAATGTGGCCAGTGTTTTATTGATTTTTGAGTCTATTAATCCACAGGCCTGGTTTTATGGGATGCAGCAATGAAAATAACTGCATGTATGCAGCTTCTAATGTGTCTTTGGATAATCTGTCATACTCTCTAGCTATTGAGATGTCATCAGGATCTCAAACAGTCTGTTCTCCAAAATAATTGGTTCAAATTTCTTAATTTGAATTAGATGTCTTGAAATGTCTTCACTGCTGATAAAGAAAGGCGTTTGCTAAGCAACAGTTTCAGCATTTCTCTTTGTGATTGAAATCCTGAGAGCAGCTATAAATACTAGAAATGCCTGGGTAATAGAAGATATTCAGCAGACTGATTTTTTATATTAAAGAATTCCATTGGCAGCAAACGAAAAGGATGTAAGCAATGTTTTGCCTGTAATACCCAAAGCAAACTCAAGCAAGCTTTTTAGAAGGATTACAAAGCACGTATTCTACACTGATTCCAAAAGCAGGCAAATATGTTGCATATTTTAAAATGATTTAATTTTTAAGTGTTACGAAAAGCAACATAAACATATTTGTGAAAATTAGCACATTAACTAGTTAGAACAGGGAAAAATAATATAAATAGATGTGTGGCAAAATTAAGAGCAAATATGTTTCAAGAGCCAAGATAGAATTTGTAGTTTCATAGAATAAATACCCTTTTAGGGTTTTAGAAACCAACCTTGCCAATGGATTTCACATTCTAAGGACTGCAATCATGAATTGGTTTGACACAGACTTGACAGTACCAAATTTCTTGATTGCATACGTTACCCTATATTTGTGTTTGGTTAATTGAATGAGTGTTTTTTAGAACAAAAAATAGTCTATCTAGTGCAATTAAGTTTCTCCCCACCACCCTCCTCACCTCCCCATGCACACTAGCCTTCTTTTCTTAATCTTGCTTTCTTAAAATTATCAGGAAGATGCTAAGCTATTTGCAGATATCTATCTCAGAAGGGTAGGTGGTAAATGTGATGTTAAAAACCATTTTGAACATCTCAAAGCACTGTTTTTTGTACAGCTTCATCATTCTGAGTATCATGTTATTCAACTGTAATATTGCAATTTTGGTTTCTAATGGATCTGGTTTCAGGGTTACGCTTGTAAGCCATTCCCAGCAGTACTTTAAAATACAGCTGAAATACAGGCCTTCTTGCTGTGGAATTTCAAAGCTTTTAAGTCATTAAAATTGCATGTCTTTGTATGTTTGCTATAGATATAATGGAGTGCAGTAATTTCCTTGAGACAATTATGGTCCTCTGAAGTCAAGGCTTTGTTGCAACCACTGGAGTCCAACTTGAATGCCTTTTTCTCAGAATTTTCTTTCTCTACCTACCCTGATCTGAGAAAAATATTAGCAAATCAGTTGATTTATTGCTTGCAAATCTATGCCAGTAACCACAAAAGACGAATTTTGAATTTTCCCTTCATATTTGATGTTTAGTATACCGAATAAAGGATAATATGGTGTTATTAGTCTACTAGTTCTTCATAAAGAGCTACATGCATTTTATTATTCTATATGAATTATGAAACCTTTATTCAAGGGAGGACTCCAATGGTAGGCAAGAACTATAACAAACTCCTCATATTTTGCTAGTATTTCTACTATTCATTGAACTGACCAGTACCATAATTAATTACCATAGTTAATAAAAGAGACAGCTTCATTATCTTTTCTGTTTGGGAGAAGCAAAAGCAGAGCTTCTTAGATTAAACTAACTTTCCATCATTCTGGTTAATGTGCAAGCAAAAATTATTTTCACTCCTTTTCTTTCATGGCACAGATTTCTCCATGTAGCTGTTGGGTTGTAAATTACTTCCAGAGCCTTTGCAGAGGAGAAAAAATATTTCTTATTCCACCATTAACTCATCAACAATGTTTCTTAGAACCTTAAATCTTAAATTCAGGGGCAGAATTCCAGCAAGATTCATACTGAATTCCTGGATGGTATCCTTGTAACATCTTTGGAGACCTTTAAGATACTTTGGTTCCATAAACTCTCTAACAAAGTTGACTCAGTATTTCAATTAGGATTCATGTCCTTGGCCCACTGGATTAATAAGTAACTTCATTTAATCATATAATTATAATATTTTTTAAATTTCTTTTTTCTTTTTTTTTTCTTTTTGATTATCATTACTTAGAAAGGCTTATGTTTTGCTTCATTATAAGCAAATCAGAATCCAATATTACAAATCCAGACATACAAATAATATTGGCTGCTAGCTTTGATATTTTTAAGATTGGTCTTAGTTTACAGGGAAATAAAGACACTTCAGTTAAGTAGAACTTTTAAAAAGTGACAGCTTGATTAAAATTTTTCTCTTTTATTTTGAAGGGTTTGAAATTTGTGTTTCAACTACATTGAAGGAAATTCTTAAACATCACTGAAGACTGCTGACATCTTTCACTCAAAGGATACTGAAAAAAAGTTGCTGACTACATCAGTCAAAAATAAAAATATTTTTTAAATGGGCAGCTGCACTTTCCTTAAAGAATTTGATGTAATAAAATAAATAATAATTACATATGTGCAATGTTTATTTATTATATACTTATATTAAATGGACGTACATAAATATTGAAAGTGCTTTGGGAAGTTTGTTCTTAGCAGATACATTCTACTGTGTTTGTTATCAAAAAATAAATCTAATTGCTACGCAAATACCAGTCCTCACAAGTTGCAATGTATCATGCTTTACATCTAAGAAACACTAGTTAAGTCTAGAAGATGTAGAACAGTTTAGAAATGATCCTAAATCTATACTTCTAGAATTCTAGATAATCCTAGAACACTTCAACATGGCTCAGGCTTGGCACTGTGAATACATACCTGGAATAATTTTAATATTCAGTGGCACTTTTCTGTAATTGCACCTTGTCATGCCTCTATATCTTTTGAGTAAACTTCCAGGTGAACAGGCCTGAGCAGTGAAGATCCTATTTGAAAGTCAACACAAGGTCTTCATGTTCCATTAGCTGTGTTTCAATGGGCTTTGTTAACCAAACCAGGAAATAGGAATAGAATTCAGGGTGAGGTTTAACTGAGTAGTCACAAAATGCACGCAGCCCTGATACCAAACTCTGGTTTTGCAAGGGGATGGATGAAATTTTAGAAAAATGCTGCCACTCCAGGAACCTCTTACACACTGAATTAGACAAGTGTTGACTTTACTCAGATTAATGGGTATATTTTATCATTAGTTCATTACCAACCTGAGTGCCACATTCCCAGAATCATATAAAAATAGGACAAGGAGAGATGTGACATTTCTCTTTACCCTTCTTCTAAAGAAATTTCAGACACTTCTGTCCACTTTGTGTGGAGAAAAAAATATTAAAGTAAATCTTCCTTTCTGAGCAGCCAAGCTGTCATTTCCAATATTTTTACAGAACTTTTAGGTTGAATATCACTTCAGAATCTTTTGATATCCAACACAGCTCAGGAAACTAAGGAGTGCTCTGATGTGAAATGCCACTGTAAAAGAGCCACAGTTGTCACCTGAAGTGAGGCACTGAGATGCCTTACATTATCTGCACCTTCTACAAATATTTCTGTTGATGTGCAGATTTTATGTCCTGCTGTATACTCTGAAATCATTCAGAAAACAAAGGCTTTGCAGTGGAGAGCTTGAGCTTCCATTTGTGGGTCCAAAGGCTGCATTCCAGTATGCTTTTTAGGGACAGCTTTACAATCCTCCACACTACAGAAAGTTTTACTGCCAGGCTAAGACCGGGGAAGAAGCAGCTTTACAAAAAATGCAAAGGAAAAAACATAAACACACAGTAGATCTTGCTGGCCTGGCCCACTGGGCACATATTGTTGGTCACAGCATGGATCTGACACCGTGGGGTGTGTTTACAGCATGGGGTGCAGAGAGCTGCACACACAAACAATCGTGAGAACAGTCTATTTTTTCTTATGTCAAATGCATTGACAATTGACCCTGTTGGGATATAAATGGGGGACTGGATTGTTGTGGAAATTCTACTGGGGTTTTTTTTGTGCTTTTTAAATGTCGAATTTTCTTTTTGAATGATCAAAAGTGTCTTTGAGTCACAACAGTCAAAGATGGCAAAGACCACATATTGCTCTAATTCTGGTCTTCAGGACATCTTGTAGAGATTAATGCTTGAAAGATATTATTAGAACTTTTTATTCCTTTATCCCAAACTGACACCATATGAAACACTTGCCATGATAGCTCTACAATATATTTTTTTTTATTATTTTTGAAGCTATACCATATAAATTAAACTGGTAAAATCACATCAAAGCTAAAAGAAAGAACTAATATGCACTACATACAGACTTTTAAACACCTGTCATGTCCTCTGTTCCTCAGGTAGTAGAATAATCACTCCACCTCTTGAAGTGTCAGTGCTTCAGCCTTACATCTTACATTGCTTCCTCTCTGCTTCCTTCTTTCCCCATGGAATTTTAAATCCCCTGTTTACAAAGCTTCTTCTGACAGAGAAGCCCAAACAGCATCACAATTCCTGTAACTGGTAGGACAAAGGACTTTCAGGACCTTCTTAGTCAGATTAGCCCAGCAGCCAAAGGAATGGTTGATGTAACAGCGTCTGTCCTGAGCATCACCAGGAAACCATCCCTGGAGAGACTCCAAACACCCCTGAGACAGAGAGGCTCTGGTACTAAACTGTGGGTTTCCAAATCAGTTTCTCAAAGAAAGGTGTCTCTTCAAAAACCTTTTACAACCTTACTTCTCCATTTGAACTAACCACACTTAGCCCATTGTTGTACTATCAATATTCATAATTTCAAGGTATATTTCCAGAAAGCAAAATGACATTACTTTTTTTTGTGACATTGCTTCCTTGTTGCAGTAAAACATTGGAAAAAAAGTCTTCTTGTATGGTAAAAAAAACAACAAAGCAAACCAAACTCCAAGCCCTGCAAGGTCTGGTTCCATAAAGAAAAAAATCTTTAATTGATAAAGTAAAAAAAAACAACAAGTGTAACTCCTTTAACTATCAAGACAAAATATTGTACCACAGATCTGTGAAGAACAGTCGACTCTATGTCATTATTGATGGTGTTATACTGCTTAGTATTTGCTTCAAATTGCTCACCTGGCAAAAAAAAATGTATTGATCAATCACCCACACCATTATTTAAATAAGGAAACCATGCCTTCTTCTTACACCCAAAGGCATTTCAGAAAACTGAATTTGAAATACTGCCCCATTTTCAAATATTGAAACTGGCATATATGGGAAGTTGAAATGCTTGCAAAATTTATCACAGTGACAAAATTTAATGTGAATTAAACCTTGATGTCCTCCTGGCCCTCTAATCAGTAAAGCAATCTGAACACAAGAGCTGGCAAATTATGTGGTAAGATGCATTTCCATACAGTCATTTTTGCCAAGGGGAAATGAACTTATCTTTCATTTTCCAGTTAAAAAATGCACTGAAGATTACTCATCCTTAAAAGAGATGTTAGCACAGTACTTACTGGTAATGTAGGAGCTATAATAGTTGATACAAGTGCAGAAGTGTTATGAAAACATGCATTGAAGATCAATGATATGAAAAAACAATTGTATTTCAAAAAGCTTAAAAGCTTAATTCCAATTAAAAGCACATTTAAACACATGTACAATTCTTAGATTAGAAAAAAATCCATAATTTACGTATATGGTGTCAATATTTGTCTATGGCAACTTCTGCTTGTGAATTAAATACAATCACAGCTGAAGGATTATTTGCCTTGGTTTAGATCTGTACCAAATATTCAAAACTCTACATACAGATGAGTTTGTAAGGGGATGTTCACTGTTTCAGGGTGCTCAAGGCATCTCAGAATCCACAAAAACAGGCACAGTAAGCAAAAAAGGGACATATGAATCTTGTGTTGTTTATGAGTATTAGTGGTGGAACACAAAATAAATTTCCAGGCCTATTCAGAACTAAAATGCTTATTGGATAGGGAGACTCTGAGCTAAAGAAAGTCCTCCTTCAATAGACTGATCTCTTTTCAAGGCAACCACTGCATCTGTCTTGTCAACCAGCTTAATATCTGCTGTAACTCTGGAAGATGCAAGAGTCTGGTCACTGAGCAAAAAAGCTCGGTAGCCTCCAGAGGCAGATCTTTGCATACGCATCATAATCCCACTTGGAGATCTGTTCTTGTCTCCTCTGCTAATTTTGTCAATGTTCCAATCAAAATCTGTCAGGCCAATATGCTACCAAAGATCCAAATAAACATTTAAAATGAAAAGTCAGTATCTAGAATACTGACCAGCATGAGGTGAGCAGATAAATACCTGTAGTCTTGGCAGACTTCAATAATGTCACACAAATGGCACCTGTCTACAAGTGTAACATAATAGCCTGGTTGCATTAAAGTCAATGAATTTATGAGTACTTCCAGCAGACAGGGATCTGCCCCAAAGAAAGTGTAATTCAACATGCCATAGCACCAGTTCAAGCATAGTTGAAGACCCTGTGGTCTTTAACTTAAAGACTTTAAAGTTAATGGTACGTCGAAAACAGGGAAAAGCTTTTGCATGTTTGCTTTAGAAGTATCTTTTATGTCTGCAAGTAAAAAAAAAATCCTTTGACATTTCATTTCTAATCAGAGGTTTACAGTTGTTAGAATCATGAATTATTACCTATGTAAAAATAGTCAAAAAAATTAACTCAATTTTTTAAACTTATTTTTAAATATGTTTAAAACATATCTGACAACTTAAATTTCAAGTGAGATAGAAAGTTATTTTTGAATAATAATTTCTTCAGCACAGCAGCTGTCATAAGGACACTTGTAAAAAGTGATGGGAGAGAGAGTCTATCTTGTTAACATATCAAAGATGAGTATAATTCTCCTAATTTCAATCCATGTTTCTTTTTATCTGAATGCAGCACAAGAACAGTAAATGTCTGGAAAAGGGGTGGCTCCTACTCTCCCTGCCATTTATTACTTCTTTCCACCACTCTTCTGACTTATATAACATTTAACAAAAAAAAAAAAATGCTCATAGAGATAGGTGTTTCTGTTTCAGTGTCCTAAAATTCCACATTTTTTGGCAACCTATAGAGAGTGATGGTTTTGGGCCAACATCCTAGAAATAAGCTTAGAGCTCAAATAATGTCAGGAAAATCCCATGAAGATGTGGGAGTAACCAACAAAGATCTTCATCTTGGATTTCTAACATAGCATTTAGCTGCTATTAAATGACAAAGAGGAAGGGTATAAGGAGAGTAAATCACAGTCCATTTCCCAAACAGATTTTATCTGACCCCTAACTTCTTGTCAGGAAAAATATTCTGACTCTAAGGATTAAAGCCTGCTACACACTTCATAGTTTTGTGGGGGCTTCTAATTTATTCTCCTTTTATTTTTTCCCTCCCTCCCTCCTGCTGCCTGACTGCACTCATCACCCACTTCTCAGTGGAATCATGCCCTGACAGAGGGTAAGTGTATCAGCTTGGACTTTGCAGTAGTTCAGTCTGGAGGGGCATTCTTTCTCTCCTCTACCCTTTCCACCTCCTCTCTTCAGCACACACTGTGGATTCTTTCTGCACATCCAGATGTAAATGTGGAGCCACTTTGCATATGATCCTGACAGAAAAATGCCATAAAAACTCCTCTGCCACTGAATCTGAACCTTCAAAGAGATGACAACAGAACACGCCCTGCTTAATATTAACACACACGTAAGTGTGATTTTCAGTTGCTGATTTAGTAGGGCTAGTCTTGGAAACTACTGAAAACTAAGCATTTTATCTCATCCTATGGAAAGCCAATAGGTAAACTAGCTCAGTTTTGGAAAGTACACAACTGTTCTTCAGCAGCAAGGGTGGTGATGTCAAATTTGCTTGTGGAGATGAATATACCACATACACAGGTTCCAGTAGATGATGTGAAGACAGCTTCTCAATGCTCTTCATTGCATGAATATCCTTCTTTGAGGGGTTGAAAATTTTCCCCAATATCTTGGATCCATCTTTTTCTATCCATGAGAGGGTGTTTCCACAGTAGCAGCATTTTAATTAGGTTCTTCAGTTTTTCAGTAAGAAAAGGAAATAATGTGAAAGCCATTTCAAATGCTTGATGCTTTTTGATGTTCTTTTAGCAGCAGTTGAAGCTGAAGAATAGGGGAAAAAATGTATAATGACCAACATCTTGCCTCTGATATACATATAAATGCAATTGACATTCACAGTAATAACCTGTACAGATAGATTTACTTTTGTTGCATAAGTGAAATGCATTAGGTGGAACTGGGAGCTGCAGCAAGTTAAAAGGTTGAGATGTATGCAGGTTTATAAGTTGTGGTGCTGTTGGACATGATTTAAAAACAGTACAAAAGTGTCCAGAATGGAGAGATTTAATTGATTACTGTTCTAATACTTCAGCTAGTTCAATATGCAGATGGCACTCACTAAATAATACAATTCAGTCTTTTCTGAGTAAAGTCCAGTGATAAGCATGACTAAAATTTTCAGTGGCATCCAGAATTTAATAGGAGATGAAGGTGCAATCATTCTCCAGACCCTTTGAAAATCTCAGTCATGATACTTACTGCTTGTTGATCACCAACTGTAACACAAAAGTCAGACCATTGAATTATTTGGTTAAATTAAGTATTTTTAAACGGAGACATATGGAAAAAAAACGAAAAAGAAGACCAAAAAACATGAGAAGGAAATAAAGTTTCTAGTAATGAGATCTTATCATGGCACTCTACACCGATCTTCAATGGCTGCTGATCGTGACTTATTTCTAAAAATGGGACAAATAAAAGGAGTCCATAAAAGGAGACTGTCCCTGTAAGCATGCCTCACACATGTACTTCTGCACTTGGGATGCCTGAGACCTCACGAGACCAAGGAGCTGTGGCTCTCACATATGGAGGGCTCACTTCCCTGGAAACAATAGCCTTGCTCCTGACCACAGGAAAAGTTCAGGCAATGCAGATTTCTGGATATGACCTTTTTTGCAGCAGCAACTAGAATAACCTCTCTAGAAGCATGTCAGAGGTGAGAAGGGAGGCAGTTTTCCCGTCTGATTAACATCCAACTGCAATACAGAGCCAAGGCAGTCATACCAATGCTCAAACACCTGAAGCACCCTTTGGAAAAGGAGAATGAACCCAGTTCCTTATGGCACTGCCCTGCTACTGGTACATGTCTTCAGCTGGGTACATCTGAATCTCCATCTGGAGGGAAATGCATCTATATTACTCAAGAAATAAATTTCAAGGCCAAATCAATGCTGAGCTTCCAATGTTTTGGTGTTACAGTTCAATAAAACCACTTTGCGTTACATTCATTTCTGTATAAAATAAAGTGAATGTCACACTTTTTTGTCATATCATTTTTATTTAACAGGGTTTTTTTTTCTTTAGCCATTAGTTAAAAAAGTTATAACAAGGCAAATCATTTATCAAAATGAAAAATGCTTTACTCCTTGAGCATGGAAAGGGAGTCTAAATAGAATGTCCCTGCTCTTAAATTAATGGAACCATCTTACATTTAATATTTTTTCTTAAGTAGTTATGTAAGCACTCCAAGATCATTAATGAAGAAATACAGAATCACAATTTACAGCTGAAGGGCAAAACTGCTAAAAAAGCATTTCAAAACCTTGTCATCGAGTGATATAGTCTAGGCAAATGAATGTAAGGATCATTGATCTCCAATATCATAATTAAATGTACATAACACATGACAAGGAGAAAGGACAACAAAGTTCACTGAAACTTGACTTCAAGATGAAGATGCAGAACTAATCAAACAGATGTACTAGGGGAGGGTCAGATTTATAAACAAGAAGCACTTTAATTTTGACAAAAATAAATTTAAATTTTGTCACTGTTTCAGTTTTCATTCAGAGTAATCGTTAATAGTTATTAATAATAAAGACAATTCATATGTGTGCAACATTCCCTGAGGTACCCTTCCTGAATTCTGGTGAACTGAGGAAGGTGGTTCTGGTTCTGATGAGCTGGTGTTGAGATATTTTACATTTCTCTCCCTTCATTTCAATTGTCCTTTGCAAAACTAGCTCACTCTGCCATCTAGAAACTAACAAACATTCCTAGCTTTCTTCCTAAATAGTCCATCAGAAAAGATTAGCCCAGACTTTATTAAGTAATGCAATAACTGATTTTTAATGTACAAAATGTTTACTGCAACAAAAGAAAATTCAAAGAGATGACATGGAATACATCCCAGAGTGCTAATGGAACTTGCAGAAATAGTGTTGGAGTCACTGGCTATTATTTTTCAGAACCAGTGGAGAAAAGCCAAGTTCCCGGAGCTGGAAAACTACAAACCATATTACCTATTTTGAAGAGAAAAACAAAAGCCAGACAACCTACTAGAGGAGTTACAGAAGAGAGATTTCAAATTTGAATTACCATTTCAGTTAGCAAAGCAGTCAGTTTGCAACCTGCTACAAAGGCATGTTGAAACATGGAAATAAACAACAGAAATAAGAATTGGCAAAGACAAAACGTCTATGATATAAATATTATTGAACATGGGTCTCCTTTTCTGTGTTATTGGTATCACTCAACAGTTTTAGACACTTTCACAAGTAGCAGCAAGTACAATATTCACTTTTACTGAATTTCAGGAGCAGCAATTTTCCAGTCTAATTCTTCATTTCTCCCCACTACTTGCACAGGAAACCTATATATATTGTGTCAATGTCCCTTTATACCCTTCAAATATTTTCATTAAATGCCCTTTCATTTGTCCAGGTTAAATTGCATGCTGAGCACACAAAAAGTTTCACAATATATCATAGAAGATGGACTGTAGATCCATCACACTCAGATGTGGAATGCGGAATATGGCATATTCCCATGTATGGATTAGGTCTTCAACAGTAACAAAAAACCAGTTTAAGAACCGATTGTGAGACCTTGATTTGTCATGTTTTAGTAAGGTAATATCCTTAAAAGTTGTAAAAAGTTTGTCCTGTTGAAAGTCCCACAATAAAAATAGATTCTTTCATCCCACAGGACATGGGAACTAGAAATCAGAAAACACGGAAGTACTTAGAACAGACGGATTTATCGGGAAGCACACACAAAAATTCTTGCTTCTTCAATTTAGTCATAAAGTACCTGGATAAATAACGAGTTTGTCTCTTCCAGAATACATCACAAAGTTCCAGAAAACACACACACACACACACACACACAAACACATAGATTTTAAAAGCCAAAAATTAAACTCCCTTAATTTTTAAATACCCTTCTTTAGGTGAACATACATGGAATTTTATCATCTATCACACAAACTATTTTAGTTTTTCTTCTTCAGTACTGATGGCCCACTTTCTGGCATAGCATATATTCCTGTATTTGCCACGTTGAAGTTCTATATGTAGGTACTCAGTCTGGACTGGGGACTGTGGTCCTGACTCATGCCAGGATCACATATATGGTGGAAAAGCTCCTATGGGGACTACCTTTTTCAGACTGATGGAAGGAAAAAAAAATTACTCTTCTTCAAAGCAAGTGAGGCAGATAATTCCAGTCATGAGCAATAACATAAACCAGAAAGAACACAGAAACCTATTAAGGACATCAAAAAGTACAAATTTAACCCGGGAGAATTATGCTGTTGCTAACTCAACATCTTTCACCCCACTCCACAAGCAGTGAGTGAGTGTTCTCTTTGCAAGAACTAGAGCATTTACTCTGTAATTCTATAAAATATAAATGTTTTCTACTACTGGAATCAGATCTATATCACCTGACTATAAAAGTCACCACAGAATGTTTTATTCACATTACTTCTTACTGCTATTCAGAAATATTTTAATTACTGTAACTGTTTTTGAAGGCTTTCCTTCTGTTAGCTATCCTGTATTCAATGAGAATATCTGAAGTAGTGCAGAGATATGCACACTTAATAATTATGACAATAAATAAAATATTTGATATAATAAAAAATAGTCAGCTAGAATGATTAGAGCTGATCAGAAAGAGCAGTAGTAAAAAAACCCACAAGAATGCATGCTTTATTGGCTTATCATTAGTGCTGTGTCTGTTTTGAAAACTACACAGTCTTGTACTGGAAAAAAAAAAGTATCCATTATTGTTTTCTTTTTAAAATTTTATAATTATTCTTATCCTAGATTTTTTTTTTAATGTTATACTCTTTCTATTGGAAACCCCATGTTTTCTTCTGAATATATTTCTGAACTCTGATTCCAAGATATTGCCCTCTTTCCCCAATACTTGCAATTATTCTATGTGCTACTTGCTTCAGAGGCAGGAAAGCAACCCACATCTGGCACCTCACACCACATACCACTTTACATTTAATTTGTAAATAGAAGAAAAAATATTGAATCAGAAAAATATATTAAAAAGAAATGTAAACAGGATTGTAAGAGTTATCCAAGATAATTTGAAAAATATGTGAGAAAAACAAATGGAGGTTAGGCTGAAATCTCGAAAGTGATATTTCTTAAAGGTCTACCCTAGGATTTTATTTTGCCCTCCTCTGTTTATTTCTCTCAGTTTTTCAAGTCAAAATGTAAGTAATCTTAGAACCAAACAGATTCTTCAGCTAGTTTTAAATTACTTTTAAATGTTTATCTATGGGGCAAAACCAGGACCTTTCAAAGATTTTGTTTCAAAATGGAGCAGCACAGGAGAACTACTAGCCCTTCCTCAATCCACTGGGCAGAGAAGCAGGAGAAATAACATTAAAATTCCTCTGAATCCCACATATTGGTATTTAAGAATACATTCAGAGGATGAAGGACTCCCAAAAAAAAAAAAAACAAAAAAAACCCTAAAAATTCTTTTCAGCATTGAAACAGAAATCTAATGAATTCCACAGAATTTTCCCACTTCAGACCAGAATCCCATCTATGAAGAGACAGCAAGAATATAGTTAAGAGAGGAAAGGTAGGGAACGCACATTTCACATTAAAAAGGTAGTTGTTTTTTTTTTCCTTACAAAAGTTAATCTTTAAATCTTGAGCCATGATTAAAGTTTGGATTATGTGTGCAAGGCAATGTGCAACTCAAATACATTTTCATATTTCATACAATGAGATAGTTGGAACAGATATACAATACTCCTCTAAATGGATTGCGCTCCTGAAACTCTGGTAGAATAAACTTTACATTTATTTTCATCAACATGGCAGACTTGTCTCATTAACGAGATTCATATTTGTTTTCCAGAAGATTTCAATTGTAAGTATTTGGTAGCCAACTCTGAAAAAAGAAAAAGGGTATTAATCACTCCCCTAATATAGACATATGAGAGCCTGGGGAGCAATAAAGCTTGTATTCCCTCTGGTTTAGAAAAACTCTATTAATAACAGGTGGCAGAGCTGTAAGTTAGATGTATGTATTTTCCCAAACAACTGTCAACCAAAACTTTGTAGAATCCTACATGCAGAGCTGTGTTCTCTTGTCGATACTCAGGTTCCAAGTCGGGCACTGCTCAAGCATCACAACTCCTTTTGCATGTGCATTATGATACAGTCCTTAATTTCACAGTCCTGTCTCCTTTCACTGCACCCAACTGATGGTGTTCACCTCATGAGCAGTTATTCAGAATATTACCATACAGTACTCGTGCTCTGAGCAGAAGACAGAATTAGCAATTTCCTACTTCTTCATGGGATTCATCATGAGAGTAAGAGACATTCAGAGACATTAAAAAATTTACCTTTGTGGTAGCCTCTGGGAAGAATAGGTTTTATTACTGCCATTCTACTGCTTAGGAGTTAAGGCACTGAGGATCAGATTTTTCACAGTTAAATAAGTACTCAAAAATGCATAAAGGAGCCTAATAGTTTTCCCAAAAGTGTTAAAACACTTCACTTACAGCACAAGGGTGCTTTTGTAATTTCTTCCATGAGACTATCTATGCTCATCACTAGCCATGCAAATAAGTACATTTTAAAATCTGACCAAAAAAAGATTAAGGATGAGGGCATCAATGTATTGTGGGTCCCAGCTCTCTGACATCTCGGATCTCATCTTCAGTGTGTTTGGAATTCTACTATTATTTTGTATGCCTGAAACACAAGCTTCAAGCTGCAGCAGAAATCTAAATATCAGTTGTAGCTCCGAATCCTCAGCATTTCTGCATATCAGTCAACATGATCCCAAGTCAGGCATCCAAAAATACTGAATACCTCTGCAAACACTTTTACATAAATGAACTCTCAGCAAAAAGAAACTCTGTGGAGCTGCTGTGGGCAATTTTTGAGTACTCTAACTGAGTAACCATTCTCTCCCTGCAATTCTCATCATCATTCACTGCATACCTTCCAGCTTCTGCAGCAAAATGGAGGAGACCTGGCTGCAATCTCTTTCACTTCAAACTCTAAATCTCTTGGACTGGATGGGGCAGCAATTTCTCACAGCTACACAATTGTGCAACTGAAGACCATTACTCTAGGCGTATACATAGAGGCCAATTTGCATTTGTAGTGCAGCTGATGTGCAAAATACAGATCACTTGCCTTTGCAACTCCAACAGGGTTCTTTTAGTGCTTTGCAGACATTTTGTTGGAGGGGTTTTTGTGGCATTTCAAATATTAGAAAGAACATACTAACAAAAGTTCCCTCAGGATTTAATGCACTTTCACTCTGGAGTTTTTAACAGGCAGCAAGCCATTGCTGCCCCACATACACATGGTATATGTGCTCAAACCCAGCTTCACGATTCCACAGTCCTCAGAAGAAAACTGTCATTTCAAGGCACTTCAATTCATCTATAAACACCAAGTAAATTCTGTACTGTAGTTGAACAGATAGCCTTTTCTTAAAATAACCAACTACATTTTTTTACTACTTTATTTTCCTTGATGTATATGAGTTATCCTGAAATAAAGTTGTATTTATTGTAGTGATATCAAGTCACTAGATCTAGCTCTGCTCATGGAATCCAATCCTAAATCCAAGACCTCCAGCAGTTTCTTAATTTATTTTTGTCTCCTCTTGTATAAATGAGCTGAAATAGACCATCATGTAAACTCTTATATTACACTACAGATGTGCTGGCTTTTTACAATTACATAAGTGGTAATTATGAAGTCTTATTTCCCCTAGCTGTTGCAATTATTGCATCAAACTAAGAGTTATCATATAATAAGACCTCAAAACTTGAAGGACATATGAGGACATTTTTGTTCCTCTAAAAGTAATTGCTTATCCCATCAATTGCACTGGCATAGAAGTACAGAAGAAATAATAAATGAGGAGTCAAAATTGAAAGCAGTAGAGACTCCTGAATGCTCTAATAAATTTGCAGTGCAGTGGAAGGATACTTCAGTTGTTGGCTAACACAGAAACAGAGAGTTACCATAAGCGTATCTCCATCAACACTGAAATATGTGTAAGGACAATAAAACTATATATATATTCTTTTGTTCAACATCTTTGATGGAGAACCATCATTTAGAAATAATACATAATAGCTCTATAATGTATAATATGTAATTATGTAAATAATTAGTATAATCTTGAGATGAGATGAGGGCTATTAGTGGCAGTGGATACTTTGAACCTTGCACATTTAGTCAAAAAGACCAATGACATCCAATCAAAGTTCCTTAAAATGAATTGCAACAAACAATGGCAGCACAGCTGCTATTAGAATTATAATTGAGTTTAGGAGGGAAACAGCAGCTGAATGCAAGGCAGATAATTAAGGAGCAAGCTTTTGTTAACACTATCAGTAAGGTCATGATTCTGCAGATTGTGAACTTATTATGGCTGAACAAACTGGTCTATTTTTACAAGAGAGGTATATTTCAGCTTTTTAAGTCAATAAAGAGTATTCTGGCTACTAGAAAACTGATGACTTATTTATTTAAAGCTATCCATTTAGAGAATGATAAGCATTTACGGAATCTAAGATTGCCATGGAAACATTATTCTTAAACACTGAGGATTATGGGAACAATTGGTTATACAATTGGATGGGTAAATAGCAAGCCTCTGAGTATGACAAAGACTGTAGCTACAGAATTACATTAAGTAATTTCTCTTTTTCAGGCTAATACACATTTCATATCAACCCAGCTCTGAAAGAGAAGCAGTTTACCTTCCATGGGTAAACAGTGAAAAGAAAATCTTTATGGTGAGCAGAAAAAAAATACACTGGGTTCTCTTGGGTTCCTAACATCTAACACAAGTGTTAAGGAACTACCAAACCCAAGACTAGGGATTAGAAAAGTGATCTAGAATTTGTGTTTCCTATTGTATGTTGATTAATGTTGGAACAAAGGTAGAAAAGACTGACAAGAATCATGAAAGGATCCAAAGTCACTCTGAGCTTGCCGCTTGGAGCCACGATCAGCTGAAGCAAGATGCTTGACCACTCATAACCATGAGTCAGGGTTCAAGAAATGGAAAGAAGGACATTAAAATCTGAGCAACAATATTACATGCTGCAAGAAATACTGCTGTTATAATATCATTTTTTCATAATAAGCCTTGCTCTTTAAGCAAACTGAAGTGTCTGAAGTTCTACCAAAGAGGTTTTCATCACCATTGTACTCATAAACCCTGTAACATGTATCACAGACTCAGGATCTTTGGTTTAAGACAATCCTGCTGACAACCAGAGGTCATTTCACCAGCAAATCTAAATTTGTTAGGCACAAATGAGTAATCCTACTTTGGAATTTCATTGACCTCAATGTGTAAATAAAGCAAGCAGAATGTGTCTGACTGGCAGCAAGCCATTACCATGCTGTGTGCAATAAAAACTCTAATATGTCAAAGGGATTTTAAAAATACACCTTGGTATTCCAACCTGCTGAAAATTCTATTTTTGACCCTGCAAGCTCCTGATACACAAAAAATATATAACAAAAACTTTTAACAAATATTTTGACAAGTCTTAACACTTGCACTGTAGTAAAGTCATTTGCAGGTTTTGTTTTCCTGGTTCTGGACTTTCTGAGCTCTCCTTACACTTGATTGTGGAGAAGGTAAGGAAAAGCTTATGTAGATTTTAAACTATTTTTATCTCTTAGTCTGTTTATCTAAATGTTTCTTTAGGAAATCCATTCCCAGGATCAATATGGAAAGGCTTAATTTGGTCATTGTGACAATGGAATTCAAATGTGCTTCAGTAAGATGTAAGAATGGGAGCATTTCTGCCCAGTTCCTTTTAGGGGAATCTGGAAAAGAACAGGTACCAGCCAGGAATACAAACACACCCATCTGCTCGTATGCACAGCATGTTGTGAGCTCTACTTACAGATTAGATGTCAGCAGAAATCTGAATCACCTTTCAGATTTAATAAAAATTACAGTTGATAACTTACTAAAACTTTACTATCTTCCCATTTGCAGTGGGAGTAAAGGCGTGGATGTTTATCTAGAAACATAAGAGACAGAGCCAAATCAAGGTGAAATAGACTTGCAAGTTTTCTATAAAGCATCTAATAGTGGTGACCAGCCAAGCCAACATCTCTCAAGAGTAGAATCTGAGTATATTCTGACTTTTACTCTATCTACAAAGGAAATTTCAAAGGAATATTTGACTATTATCCCTTATGCCCTACATGTTCATAGTAGATTTGGTATCCTGCAGATAAAAGAACCCTGATTTAAACCAGCCAACAAAAAGTTTCAAGATTACTATGGATAAGGACCATCTTCCTGAAAGGGTTCTAAAACCCAAATGAACTTGGAGTCCTGACATTTTCTGTAATAGATAAATTCTGGAATACTCTGGAAATTGATAGTTATACTGATTTTTCTTTTAAAAACTGCTATATATTACAGATGAAAGGACTCCTGAATTTGAAATTTTAGGAATTCCCTATCTAGGAAGTATAAGGAATTGTAAAAATAACTAATGGGCTAACATTTATTTTCTGAATAGTTAAGAGAGTCAGTGTGATTGAGATGTGAATGAGGTAATGGCACATAAAATAAGAAGTTAATATTTTCAAAAGGCCATTAATAAATATAATTTTAGTACCTTCTTTCTGGAACCTCTGTGAGTTTTCCTCAACATGATCAGATTTCATTAAGGCAACAGCATTGTGGAGCTGTCCCTGTAAAGCAAGGCCTGTTTTCCTAATCAACTTCTTTAATAATGATTTCACAGTTTGCCACTTCAAGGACTTGGAGCCCAACAGAAAATCAACATTATCTCCTTTTGGCAAGAATTTTTCAGCTAATTTAAAATTAAAGACTGTTGCTATGATTGTATATGTTGTTACAATCACCAGGGAAGAGAGTGATGCAGAACATAGAACAATCTGGAGCTGCACCATTTTCCAACTTCATTAGACATCACTCTAATGCAAGGATGCTATATTTGGACATTTAAGCACACAAAGCCCTCTAAGAGAAATATGCTACTCACTAACAAATGAAATCATCAACTTTTGAACGTCTTTAGAATTTCTTTTCTCTCCAACTGGATATTTTTTTTTTCAGTTCTTCAGTTATAATAATGATTTCATATATTTTGCACAACTTTCACTGTTGGGGGATCTAACAGAAGCAATAAACTGCTCAAACCAAACCCTCCTCATTCCTGTCACAATTTCCTGGTATCATCTCCAAAAATCTCCCACTGAAATACCTTCTACTTTTTATATGATAGCCTGATTTAAAGTGCAAATGTTTCCTGTTTACACTGAGTACAGTTATGATAACGGAAATTCAGCATTTCAGTAAGAAAGTGAGTTTCAAAACAATAAACAGGAGCACTTTTTCCCCTATGCAAAAGAGAAAAACAATCAGCCTTTCTAACTAAATAAGCTTGTAAAACTTAATCTGATATAGTAGAAGCACATACAGTAGCTAATGAAGGCAAAAATGCCTGGAAACAGAACCAGCGTATAGGTAGGTTCTACCTAACAACTCAGTGTCTTCCTCAGCTGGCCTGGTGTCCCATTGAAGGGTAGGTGAGTGTCACTTGTGACACTTTTTCTTGTCAAGAACTTAGGTGAAGGTCTCTCATTCTTGAAGGCTCTTTAATTCAACAGAAAATAGTCAGAGTAGTGGAAAATTCTAGTGATTTAGTTCTCTTCCTGTTTTTTGTTTTCCACCTTGATTGAAAGGTCTGTCATATTGTGAGTAATTTAGATCTGGAGGATACCATGTTCTTTCTTGCACAGCTGCAATGGATGTCCTGATGGACATGCATTATCTATTGGCTCCCCAACTGCAGAATTTCACCTGAACACATATCAACGAGAAAATAATTTGTGCTTCATGATTTTCATCACCATGAACGCATGATTTCCAATAATGCAGGAGGAATAAAACTGATTTCCTGATTTCCTCTGCTGTTGAGGGAATAAAAATAGATCTTTCTGGTCAGCAGCAAAGCTTTGCTGCAAAATACCTGACACATGACTGAACGTGGAAACCTTCCTAATGCAATGTGACAGAATGATTTCTCAGCTGAAACCCGCTTACTCCTCCCTTTACTCCTGAACAGCAGTTAACACTATTGAACTGAACAACAGGTCATATCTGCAGTTTTCTTTTTATTGATGAAAGCTTTCTCTCCATAGTGATGTAATTGCTACTCCACAGAGCAGTTATGAGCAAAGTGAGGAACTGGGCCATCCCTGAGCATTGTAACACGCTTCCACCGAGCCCTCCGTGGATGCAGAGGGCAGCAAAGCACAAGGAGAACAACTTCTGTGGGGGAGGCTTGCAGAACACAACTCAGACTGACTGGTGTGATAAGATACAGTACAGTACAGTATAATTTTTCACTTATAGATCCCTTTATTATTTTAAAACACCTTATGGATGTTAATCAAGTAACCTCTTTGGTATCCCATGAGGTGGGATAACACCCACTCTTTGCAAATTGTGCTGGGTTATGTGATCTATAAGTCCACATATAATACACGATTTAATAAGATTTACTGAAGACCTTGAATTATATTCAGACTTTCATTCTACTTTCAGCTGTATGGAACTGAAGCCCAGAAACTCAAATATATTTAGGTATGCAATTTCCACTGATAACAGTGCAGGTGAGGTAGATAACCTTTGAGAATCTGAAGTCAAATACTTTCATGACATGCATTAGAGGACAGGACAAGCATTTTGTTTCCCCTTTTCTTTCTCTCAGTATTTTTTTCCCAATGGGAAAATTATGTGGCAGCTTTCAAAATTATTTTTCATTTATTTATTTTATTTCTGCTCTGCTTCACATGTTTGATATTGAGGCAAGGTTAATGACATGCAGCTTGCATTTGGAATTGAAAGTGGAGATGTTTAAGGTTGTTCCTAGATCCTGTGGGTATATGGTAGATATTGCCAGAATATACAAGAGATTAAATGATGCTTATCAAAAATCAATGTATACTAATTTTTTCCTATCCGTGAAAATTTGCTGGGTTCACAATACAGTGGAGGTAATGCCTGCATTCCATACATACTACCTACCCAAATTCAAGGTCAAATCCTAAATTACTTCTTGAGGCAAAACTCTCTGGTAGTTGATTAATGTTTTGGCTGTGGTAGCACGTTAGGTTTCACCTTCTGCAATGATTATATATGAGGTGTCACTGAAGTCTGGTATGGAATCAAGGATGCTTGATTGATTCTTTTAATGGCTTTAAGTTGTTTCCATTTAAAAATACTTCTGAAGACTCTAGCTCTAGTAATTAAAGGCAGGACAATAGTTCCCTCTCTCCTTAGAGAAGCATAAGATGAATAGCATCAGTGAAAAGAGACTTCAAATGCATTTGTCACATTTTGTGGGAGATTTGTAAACTTAATGTGTGCTAAAAAGACATATGAGAAAAAAAAAACCAAAACATGTTAACACAGTTAAACATCTGATTAGGCCACAGGGAAACCCCAGTCAGAATCTGCTTCTATTGATGATTTCTTGTGTGACTTGGTAAATCCCTGATTTTCACACT
This sequence comes from Parus major, assembly GCF_001522545.3. Taxonomy (NCBI): domain Eukaryota; kingdom Metazoa; phylum Chordata; class Aves; order Passeriformes; family Paridae; genus Parus; species Parus major. The sequence goes on along the minus strand of NC_031771.1, from coordinate 11,067,556 downwards.
CCTCCATATTCCAGTAGAAAAACAGGTATAAACCTTCATTCTTCTTCAAGGAACTATTGCTGAATCCAGCAGTGTTTATGAGGCTTTCACAAACTACGAGTATGTAGAGGAGGGCAAATAAGGTTTTCCTTGACATTTCCTCCCCTCTCATGACTGAGAGCCGGGCTACATCACCCAGGAAATTTATGTATGCCTGGAGGCTCTCCAAAGGCTTGATTTACACTGTGAGTGTGGCTGAGCATAGTGCATATCTCAGATATGAAGCATATTGACCAAGGAAGTCATTGCAATTGAAGAAAGAATTAACTGCTCTGTTGGAGGGCTCCATAAACTCGTTATTACTGTTGCTCCACAGAGCCCCACCTGTCCAGCACAATCTCCTTCTGCCTGTACAGTCTGCTGGGAGCTCGAGAGCTCTTCTACTGAACAATGAATCTTTCTGGGGTTGGGGTTTTCTGAGTTTTTTGGTTTGGTTTTTTTTTCTATATAATAGTGCGCTTAAAGTAACATGTTGGGCACTGTTATGCATTTATTTACCGTGGTGGGTTAATCTCATCTGGTCTGGTATAGAAACCCAATCGTGAGTGCTACAGTATATAAGCTAATTGCCAGGATAAAACCAAATGAATAATTACTTAACTTCAGAATGAGGCCCAGGGGAATTTTTCTTTAATAAAGGTTTAATTCACCAGTGATAATGAATGCAATCTCACATACTACTGAACAACACCATTAGCATAATGGCTAAGATACAAAAACTATAATTAGAACAAAACAGAAATGTTAATTACAGCCATGAAGGTACCCAAGAAAAGGGGAGTTTTCCTTTACCTGTCAAATGAGTTCCTGCCTGTGTAGCTTTAGTAATCCCTGCAAATGGGTCATCAAATCTGCTCGAGTGACTGACAGGCAGAAATTAAAAACTGAGGCTTGCTTTGCCTTTTGATTCCAGAGGGGACTGTGATTCACACTAGAGACTTAAACAGTTAGGAGTGCAGGTGAGGGCAGTAAAGAATGCACCTCTAATCACAAAGCTTCAAAGTTAAGCTCCCATGTATCCAAATCCTACCCTTCAATTCCTTTTCACACAAAGGCAGCCCCATCATGTCTGCTCTGGAATATGAGATCTCCTCCAAGTTTATTTGCTACCCCCAGGCATACTTGCTGTGCACAGCACCGTGTTGCTGGACAAGGAAACGTGGGAGCCTCTTGGCTAGGAGCTGCTGGGAAGTTTACTGATAACAAGCAGCTTCATTTCCGGCACTAACAACAACAATAACCAAAGCTCTTTGTACATAGAAATTTTCACAAACTCTTACATCTCGATTAAATGAAATCTGGGATGAAACCTGAGATGTCCTTATGGAAGAGCACTCTTTTGTGCTTTTTCTGGTGTGCATTTTCTCTAATCTCATGCTACTCAAATATTAAATTTTCAGACTCAAGAACTCAAAAGTTATAAAATATGAGAATGAACACTGCATTTTTCCCTCTTGCAAGACTCAGTACATAAAATGGACACCAACTGAATGGGGAGATATTCAGTTTTTCTTTTTATCTTCATCATTCTGTGTTTGATTCCAGACCTTATTTAGCACACATCATCAAAGCCCTGCACTGAATACAAAATTACCAATTTCTCCATAGGCTTTTTTGTGGTTTTCTCAGCTTTTTTTTTTTGGTGGTGCTCTCAGCTCTCACTATAATTAATCTATCCTTCCAACACCTCTAAGAATTCATATAATTGAAGCACAGAGAGATGAAGGCCACTTTGCTAAATATTCCATAATTTGTGTGCCTGCTTTGATATAAATAAGTTGTAATTCACGCAGCAGTGCACACGTTTAAAATACAGCCCCTATTCACTTGTACTTTATACATGAGCTCTTAGCATGTCCATAAACAGGAAATATCTGTAAAAAAATCAGTGAAAGCTCTTGTTGAAGAAATCTGCAGATGACCTCATTAAGAACATTGTGGTGAAGGCAGGAGAGGAGCTCAGTCCCTCACAATGGCAATTGGCCACTTGAACTGAGACAGCCTCTCTGCCTGAACAGCTCTGACTCTTGCATGCTAGTCTCTGCAACAAATGAAGAAGTAAACAAAAGGGGTGGGAAGAAAAAAAAGAAAAATAATAAAAACTTGAGAAATCAGAGAAATTTTTGTTATTGTGTTTTCTAATTTCCTTGCAAGTTGGAGAACCTGGAGGCAGATGTTGGTGAAAATGACTCTTCTACTGTTCACCTAACACCATTGCCATTAAAGCTACTGAAGGTTGACTTCAGTATTTATTGCTAAACTCGAACACAGTCCAGGCAGGGAATAAACCTGCCTTGTGGTGGATGCAGCCAGTGGCTGACAGGGAGCTGAGAGTAGCTACAAACAGGTCACTTTCACTGATGTCCAGGGAAGATGTTAGTAAAAGTGCTCCCAGTTCTGGAACAGGAAAGTGATCAAAGCCCTGATGCTAAAGCATTGGCTAAACCACCTCAGAGGGAGGAGGCTCAAGGTCCAGCTGTTTGAATAGATCTCTCACCACCTGGCTATACAGGATATGATACCCTTCCTGTTTAAGCTGGACAACCTCAGCAAAATGTATTCAAGTTTCATTAGATGAACCTGTGGAAAAAAACAAAATCCAGAACCATTATATAATTTTTAATGCAGTAAACAGGATGCTCGTGTGAGTGCTGAGGGACAAGAATCTTGTTCATGTACCTTAAGTGGTGGCTCTTTTGCATGAAATGCATAATAACAATGGTTACAGTATGGACCAGAAACCTCCTCCTTACATCTCTTCTTCCTAGTACCTTTCTGGAAAAACCATGTTCCAGGCAAAAGGAAAACTCAAAAACCCAAAAAGCAACCAATCAACCAACCTACCAAAACCAAAACCAAACAAAAAGCACATACAAAAAGAAAAAAAAACAACAAAAACCACACAACCAAAACAAAGTATACTAAATTAATAAAAGGAAAAACTGATTGTCCATGAAGGCAGTCCAGGAGAGGAAGAGCCTGCCTGGGAAGGTTGTGGATCTCCCATCCCTGCAGGTTTTCAGGATCATACTGAATCAAATGCAGACCAACCTGATGTGACCTGGCAGTTCAGCCTTTATTCAGTGGTAGGTGGGACCAGAGACATCCTGGGGTTCCTTCCAGCCTCAATTATTCTCTCTCACAAGAGAAGTGCTTTCACAGGGCAAGTGGTTGGTGGTCTATCTCCTGAGTTACTCTGTGGAAAAATTAACAGTGGAAACCATGCCTTAATGGGGACCTCAGAATTACCTGCAGCAGAGTAGGAATGCTCACCAGACAGAGCCCTTCACTCTTACCCATCTGTCTCGTTGTTTCACAATGTTTAGAAAAGCTATTTACAGGCAATTTCCATGCACAGTTTTCATAATGGATTTTTATTCTTTTCTTTTGTCTCAGTAATTCTGTTTCTGAAGGCCTGTTAGCCTTAATAGACAATGAGAATATTTCTGTTTAAGCTGATTTTTCCATTCCAGAAAATACCAGTTTTTAATTTTGGACAGAAATTACCTATTAGCCTAAACTGTGTACTCCGTCCTGTGTAACTTTAACAGGTTTCAATTCATTCTTTTTAAATAATGATGCACAAAGCTAAACAGTCTTCTCATATGAATTTGTCTTTCATGCAATGTAAGGTTTTCTGGAAAAAAAAGTGCTGTAAAACTAACAAAAAAGAACAAAGGAACAGCTGTAAGTCAAGAGTTCTTATGCCAACACACTGTTCAGCTGGGTTCCACATTCATTTCCATCCCCCACATCATGCTGATTACAAACTTAGATGCAGTTCTAATGTTTTCATTTAATTCATTTTTTCCATATTTTAAATTCATTGTCTTTAGCGGGCATTCAGTTTGAAACATGAAATATCAAAAGAAACCCCCACAGATGCAGGGAATTTGAATAATCAGGTCCACATGATCCCTGAACCTCAATCCACTGAAGTCTCCCTGGGACCATTTTAAATGTGCAAAGGAAACAAATGTCCAAATTACTCCAAGCAATTGTGAGGTAAGAGATTAAGTAAGGCGGATCATTAAAATATTCATATTTTATTACAGTAATGCCTTCAGTCCCCCACAGAGATACTGGCTCTATTGTGCCAGGCATTGTACAGGTACACAGGATGGTGCTCTGCCCAGGGGGATTTACAGTCCAAACCCTGATTTCCCATCAACATCCATCTTGTAATATCAGGACAGGATTAGTCAAAATTGACTGCTGGAAGTAAAGAAAAATATAAAACAGCTATTCAGGTTGCCCAGTAAGACTGTGGCAGAGCTGGGCACAATTCCCAAGGCTCTTCAGCTCTGTTTTTGTGCCCTGCTTCCCAGACCTGACTGTCAGCTAATCCATCTGTGTGTTCTTCTGCCATCCAGGGCAGCCTAGTGCTGGCTGGCTGCAACACATTTTCCAGCTTTGTAGGTGCTACGGTTTTCCTCAGACTATTGCCATGTGTCACCATTACTCATGTTGCTGGGTTCTCTACAATGCCTCTTCATTTTAGGATGTGTTTTTACTTTCCCTTTTCTTTTTCCTTTGTTTTTTTTTTTGCAAAAGTTCTCAGATTCACAGTTTGACCTACCATTAACTAGCAGAGTCCTCTAAGGCACTACTATATCCCAAAGACAAGGAACAAATAGGGATATGCAGAATGACCAGTGTAGTGCACAATCTTAATAAATTCATCTTCCATGCTCACATTGCACAATCCATGTGATGTATTTTTGAAATATAGCCAATGACTGAATATAGCCCAAAGAGCTGAAAGATAGCTTTCTCCTAAAAACTGGCATAGTCTGAAAAATAATCAAAATTAGGCATAAAGAAAAACTTGTGATGTACTTGAAACCTCGACTTCTATCCTTTGGCATGTTGTAGGTCATGCATGCTGATGTACTGTCGAAGATACAGCAGTGGAAAAACATGCTTTACACACCTGGCTGACTACTAGGAAACGGAATATTCAAGTAATTTCTCTTGACAGCTTTATCAATGGGCCTGAAAGCACTCACAGTTTCATATCTTTCAGGAATGTACAGTCAAATCTGATTATTTTTTGTAACAGCAGTTTTTATGTTATCTATTTACCTTCTAACTGAAAATTCTGCTTACTGAGATGGGTGCAAAAGGGAAAGACTTTGCTACATGATAACAAGTAAGATCTTGATTACTCCAAGGAATGAAGTCTTTTAGAGCAAGGGCTGCTTTATTGAGGTGAAGAAATTTGATGCAATCCAATCCTTTGCTATCAGCTCAAGGCTTTTCAAACAAAAACACCAAGTAGGGCTTTATTCAAACCAAATTTGAACGAGAAGTCATCTGCATAATGCACAAGTCCTTCTCCGCATCCGTATGAGAGGCAAAAAAACAGCAAAGATACTAAAAAATACCTGCTGTTACACCATGTTCCTTATTTATCAGGAGAGTTTCTTTAGATATGGCTAAACCACTGCTTTTTATTTGGCATATTGTTGCAATATATCCAATGACTGAATATAGCTCACACCCAGTTTGCCTGTAATGCAGCTAATAACTCTCTCTTTTCTGCAGGGTAAGTAAGAACCGAAATAGCTAATTTCCTTACCTTCTATCTGGAAACCAGGATATATCTATTGGTTCCTAACTATGCCAGGCCATTGTCATTTTTATTTACTCAATATGCCAAAAAATTCCATTACACAATATATTTTTTTACAACTTCTTAGGCTTTTACAGCACTTTTGCGGGGGAATTCAGGAGGGAGAGTTAGGTTGGCAAGGATATTCGGATCTGAATTATTTCATAAAAGCAAGAATAGAAAACCATGGTTCCTCTCTTATCTCTATATTTATTTTATTATACAAGACATTCTCCTTGACTCCATAGTTGGCTTTTCCAAAAATCTGCCATGTTCCAAGCCATGGGTTGAAAAGCCTAAATTCAGGCTCTCAAATCTGAAATGTATTTGCCTGCAGGGTGCCAAAGCTCAAATTCACCTTTCATATCAGGGAATGCAGTTCCTCTGGCTTCACTTTTACCATCAATGAATAAGTTTATTCAGTCTTGAGAATGTATTCTACCACCTGTCAACAGCATTTTTTGGTTGTGATGTTTTTATAATGAAGCTTTGCCACCTTCCACTCATTTCCAAGCAAGCCCGACCTTCTCTTAGAACAAGCAAAAACTTTACAATTAGCTGGTGTTGGTTTGTTCCTTTTCAGCAATGTATCTTGCATCTACACTGATTGCTGGGCTTTGGAAAGAGACTGAACATGTATTTATTGACTAATCAAAAATACAGTAAAAGTAGAAAGACACAGCAATATTTAAAATCTAGCTGATTACCCTTTGGTGGCAGATGACTAACAGCTTACCTCAGCAAAGCAAAAATTGCTGCCAAAGGTTTCTTCATAGAAATAATCCTTATTTATTATCCAAGTTCACAGCTGTATACACTGCAGGCAGTAACTAAAAACACTTAAAAAGCACGATGCTAAAAAAACAAACCCCAAGCTTACGTGACCATGATGCTTATTAAAGGTCCAATTCTTCCTCATTAAAACCAACAGGAGGGGCCCTGCCAATGATTTTAGTGGTAAAGGAAGTCATCTCAGGGAAAATACTGAAAGTCATAAAGCTGCATTCTGCTCATTAGCAGTAAATGTGTGATTCTCTCTGGCATGAACAAGGAAAGTGCTAAACAGCTCCAAGAGTTCTCAGATTACTAAATAATCTCCTTTTTGAAATAAAAAGACAACAACAAAAGCAATTTTCTGCCCCCTGTATACACATTCAGCCCCAGCTGTCCAAAACCCAGTATTTTTTTCAGAAAAAGGTGATTATACACAGCTGTTGTAATAGTTCTTTTGGGGTTAAGTCAGCACACTTTACATGGAACATTATTTTTATAAAAGTTATTCAAATCTCACCTATTATTACTAATCACTATCTCACTTTGGTGAAATGTATGGAATAAGACCAGATGACAAGAGTAATGTTTACTAAGCAATTCAGCCACTTAATATTGTTTGCTTGGAGGGAAGAATACAAAGAAATAATTTACTATTCCTCTCCTGTCATGCACTCCATCTTCCCCTCGCAGTTTTATTTGTCCTTCCTGAGCTGCACTCTGCAACATTTTCATACAGATAGCAGGAGCCAAATATGAAACTGAGCACAGCTAGGTGACAAAATACCAGCTATTGATTTGAAACAGACTGAAATTAGGTGGAATCAAAAAGATTCTTCCCCTTTCTTCTTGTATCACTGCTGCAGGAAATAATTGCCTTTAGACAAAAAGATCTGATCCCACATTTCCTGATACATGGTTAGTGAATTATGCTGTAAAGGACACCTGTGGCAGCTGTGTGGTTAAGCAGCTGGACCCCAGCATTGTTCTGATGTGTGAAAGGTGGGAGCAGTAATGAATAATGTCCTCTGCACCCTGCACAGAGCCTGGGGCCCTATCAGGGCTGGAAAGAGGACTCTGACACTGAAGATCCACCTGCCATAGACAACAAGACAGAGAAGAACCAGAAGATTGGGAGTCTGGAGGAGCAAACAAGCCTCTGACATGAACAAAGAACAGAAAACTTGGAGACTGAGTACAGGAAAAAAAAAAAATTAAAATAAGGAAAACGTGTGGCACATCTTTGTCAGTACTTTGAGGTTAAAGCTGGTGAAAGCCTAAGAGCTTCTGTGCCATAAGGTCTCCCAAAAAGAGAGCCATCTGAGGGTGTAGCTGATGACTCAGTCTGCTCAGAGAGCCCACAGAGACCTCTGAATGAATTAGTAGGCTGACATATATCATGCAGCATTACCAGCTCAGCTTCCAGAAACATGATGAGATTTGTGTTAAGTCTGGACTAATTAGCCACGTCTCCAAGCAAGGCTAATTAGTCCAGGTCCCACATATGTGCTGACATGGTGGTATTGTCCTGGCTGAGGAGCTAACCCTGCAGTGCTACAGACTAAATCCCATCATGCAACAAGAGCAGCCCCTAAAGCAAAGAACACAAGACATTTAAAATTTTACAAGTCCAAACTGCTGCTCTATACTGATATAAAACAACAATCAATGCTGGTTATGAATGAGAGGTGCCCTGTGCTTACCCACCCTACATCAGCCCAATTCTCCATCAGAGACTTCACATATAACCATTGCTGCGATCAGGTCCCGACCTTCTGGCATCGTGGCAAAGAATTGACTGGGATTCCTGAGGCACTGGGAAATCTGAGCAGCCAGGAATTCCTCAATCCAGTTCTATTTCCCACAAATTTTCTAGTTCAGGTCTTCTTATAAACATATTGAGGAGAACAAAAAAAAACTACATTTTTTTTTGTTCTCCTCAATATGTTTATAATGGTCAAAATGTCATTCAGTCCCACAACTCACCATGTTGCAGTAGCAGCTGGAAAATGCTGTCCAGATATTTATGGACAGCAACGTTTTCAGACCTTGTGTTGATGCCTCTGATCAACCACAAACTTCATTATTTTCTTGCCTAGGAAGTCACTGGTGAACCCAAGCAAGGGCTGGCAGTTGCCTATACAACGCCATTATACTTTGAAAATGTGGATATGCCAGGAATCTTTAACCATTCCAATTCATCCATTAGTTAATGCAGTTTTTGTATACATAGGGTAGTGATTTCTGGTGTATAAGTAATTCTTCATCTAGAATATATGAGTCATTTTTTTATTCAGTTTTACTGTGCCTAAATCACAGAATTACTGAATGGTTTGGGTTAGAAGGGATCTTAAAGATCATCTTGTTCCAATTCCCGTGCCGTGGGCAGGGACACCTCCCACTACACCAGGTTGCTCAAAGCCCTGTCCAGCCTGGCCTTGAACAGTTCCAAGGATGGGGCATCCACAAACCTGTGCCAGTGCCTCACCACCCAGCCAGCAAATAATTTCTCCCTAATATCCAAGCTAAACCTAATCTCTCTCAGTTTGAAACCATTCCTCCTTGTCCTGTCACTTCTTGCCCTTGCAAACACACTCCCCATCTTTCTTTTAGGCTCCCTTCAGGTACCAGGAGGTTGATATGTAAGAGTCAGCTCAGGTAAAGAACACTTTTTTATGTTGCAGGTTGCATATAGAAAAAAAAGAAAATAAATTCCTGAAGGGGAAAGCCTATTAGTTGTTTAAACAGTTCTGAGACTGATTTTTTTCCAGTACAATTCTGGAGTAATTCTGGAGTACAAAGCATCTAAATTACAAATACGCTGCTCAGCAGGCATTTCAAATATATATGTTTTCTTTAAAGGTAAGTATAAACAAAAGGACTCTGTGAGAGTAAATTCATATTTGCCTATTCTCTCATTATAAATTATGTGATCTTTCCAAATAGAAGCACTAGAATAATTAAACTAATTTTCCAAAATTATTCTAGTATATTCAATTACAGATTTTAATTATTTTGGAGAAATAATTCACAGTGTTAATGAAAGAGACAGTAGTTAGAATCATGGCAGAGTATGGGTTTCATGTCTCTGCATTCCATAAGCCTTATTAGAAATGTAAATCAAATATTTGATGAATACTAAGAGTCTATTGGGACATTAAAATGAATATTACCTTTGTGACTCTGAGAATCAGGTTGAAGTATAACAGAAGTCAGTTAAGGTAAGTGGATTTCGATGCCAAAGGGAACATTAGCTGTTTTATAGAGGCCTCTAGAGTATTACCCAGTATTAAATGTGAAAAAATAGATGTTTAAATAACACTCAGGTTGTGACACAAACCAACAAAAGACACCAGAATTTCAAAGTTTCAGCTGTTATTTCATATATATTGACCTCATCTCCTATGTAAAATTAACTGAGGACAGCAGGGTGATGGGGAACATAGGGGAGTTGACTGAGTTTCCCAGGTTATTCCCTAATCATCCACTATCAGTTAATGAGAACTTTGACATGGCTTTTGAAGACAGGAAAGTCCAATGCTGGCCCTAGCATACATCTTAAAATATGACATTTTATTTAATGTGCAGTAAAACCATCCAAACCTCACCATATTCTACAAAGGGCTAGGCTGAAAGATTGAACAGCTTTGAGCAATTAAGCCACTTCTACATATTTATAGTTAATATAATGTATAGTATTCTGAAAATGGTGCAAGCTGAAATGAATTCTTTCTAGGAGATATCAAGGTTTGGAGAAGTGGTAAATGGGAAACAAAGATGAGCTGCCTCTCCTAAGCCAACAAACAAAGTCTTTGTCAGGGAAACAGCTATTACACATTTTATTCCAGCCCAGTTTATCCACAAAGCACCTCGTTCCATTAATTTTTGTGAACTTTTAAGCAGTTATCTATCCCAACTTTCCATTTGAAGGGAAGGAGGAGTTACACCAGCTAGGAGAAAAGGATAAAAATTCTGTGTGCTTGCTCTACCACATCATGCCTGGTATTCTTGGAGTGAAGAAATAACTGTGTACTTTCAAATTTGTATAGGCTATAGTGAAGTCTGAAGAGAAATTGTAAATAAAAACATGTTTGTATTTGACAGAACCAAGGTTATGAAGAGTGATCCCCTAAACTTAGAGAATTCTCTACACTTGAAACTGTCAGAAAATAAGTTCTATGCCAAATTTTTCACTATTTGAATGAAATTTCCTGCAGGTGATAGTGCCTGGGAAGTTTTAATTATGTGTGGGCTGAACTTGAAGGAATAAAAAAATTTCATATTCATATTCTAAACTGAACTTTTGTACATCCTGTACCACAAAATCTATTTACTTACTAGGACTCATATTCAGACAATTTTGGGTAGTTATCTCCATTTTCTATTCCATTTTGCCCTTTCCCTGTCATTTCTATAATTATATCTGTGGCCAGTACATTTCATGATCTATTACATTAAGGTATCACTGACAATATACTTAAAAACAGGAAATGTAGATGTAGATTTCCTTTGCATGATGTATTGTTCAAAATACCCCATATTCAAGGGAAAGGGAGAACCAGTGTAATAGCACTTTTCTTCTTTTTTTTTCCTTTTTTTTCCCCCCAGTGCTTTTACAGAAGTTCTGGAAAAGGCAGTGCGAAAATCCATCAATAAAACAGAATATTGCCAAAATACTTTCTCATTATAGATTGCCAGTTTTCTCTTTGACCTAGCAATATGGATGAAAATGCCGAAAGTTCATAAGATACAAGAATTTTCCAGGGACTTTACTGCAATTTTTTTCTACAGAATCTAATAGAGTGGAGCATAAGCGAAAATGTGTAATGCACATGGTCCCTTCTAATTTTTTTGTTTTTTTCTGGATACAGATATTAGTAAAACATTTCATTTCACATTATTAGGGTTTTACCTAGACCCTTTCTGTTACGTTCAAATAGCCTTCCACAGCAGGAAAAACCAAATAGCAAAAGCATATTTAGTAAGTGTATTCATCTGTAAGCTTAAAACTTCCAACCTAATTTTTACCGAGTTTGAACTGTGAACTGTTTCAAAACAGGGATATAAGTGACTTAAGACATTATTTAATTACTTTCACACAAATATTTAACTCGGTGTGACAGCATTATGCCAAAACTTAAATGAAAGTTGCTCTCATGTCTCTAATCCTATCACTAAGACAATTATTTGGAGTGATGAGCTTAATTCACATCAGTTTTTCTATTGAAGTCACTGGCCTCTAGTTTAAACACTATAAGCAAGGCCCTGTCTGCATATTTAGAAGACAGTAACATTTCAAGGAAATAGCTGTTTGGGACTTAATCATTTAGTCTGGAATGTTTTCTAACAAAAGAGCTATGGCCATTATTGCCTTGTTCTTGGATAAAAAACTAGGATAACTAGGATATAGGAAATAGCATTTTCTCTTTTTTTTTAATAACATTTCTTGATATAGAAATGCAGAAACCCATCATTTTCTACAGCTTTTTAAGTGGTAAAAATATATAAACTCCAGTTTCTAGACTACAGTGTTGTTGGATTTCTTTAAGAGGATGCAGGCTGTTGATGGGTATTTGGTCATCTACCACACAGAGATTTATTAGATGCTGTCTTGTGCTACAGCAGAGAGACATCTTGGACTTTTTCCTCCACATCTGTTCTAGAGAGTTTGTTTCAAGAACTTGGATGGTTATCACAAAGGCATCCAATGCTCAGGGTGCAGTTTCAAATAGATTCAAAAGAAATTACCACAGATACACAACTTTCAGCACAACTTAAAGAAACTAGAATAATAATCCATGACCGGAAGAGAAAACTCCAGCAATGATGGTCACAATGAGAGATGTCCCCTTCTTGCTGGGTGACAGAGAAAATTTGCAGGAATACACTAAAACTCAGTTTCAGATAGAATAGCAGAACTCAGACCACTGTAATCCCAGCAAAACAAATAATAGAAAACCTAGAAGTTACTCATCAAAACTGACAGACAAGTCTGCTTTCTTTAGGAGAAACAAAAACACTGATGGCCAAATCCCACACTGGTAGAAGGACTGGTAATTCTCTAGGAGAGTTATAAAGACATTATTTTGTGTTTATTTTGATCAAGCAGATATAATAGCTGATAACAAAAAAAGTACTCAATCCTTCTGCTGAATAGAATGCAAAATATAATTTAGAGGAAGAAGAAATAATTATTCATTAGATCAAGTAATAATACTTCATATAGAGTTACTACAACAGAATGCAAAAAGATCATAATCCAAAAGGGAAAAAAGCTCTGGATAAGTCTTGATACAGAGAATGCTTAAATGATAGAATTCATGTAACTATAAGACATACTAATTATATTTTTTTTTGTAGCTGTATCATTATTAAATTGGGTGTGGAAGAGGCAGAATCAACCTATAAAATAGTCTTCTGGACATAAGCTTAAAGGACATTGTTTAAATGGAAATCAATTATTGATATCCTAAATGGTTGATTCAATGATTTTGCACATAAATTTGCTATAGAAGATGGGGTTTTGTTTTGCTTTATGTTTGAAGGGTGCATTAGCAGTGTTATAGAAGGCTGTTGTACAAAGAAAAAAAGCATAACTATGTAAATCAAATGATTGATTAATTTTATGCCACATACTTAAGAGAACTTTAAATGAAGTGATGGATTAAATGAACATGTGATAGGGCATTTAAAATAACAAAATGCTGTTGCTCAAATAACTTAGGTAGCAGCATAGAGCAAAGACTCCCTTTGCTGTTGTAAGGAGAATTGCAAAGAACTATTGCAAACAGACTGTCAAGATGACAGCATATAACAATCCTGTTATTTTTAAAGTTATATAGGCAAATTTTACAGTTAAAAACATTTCACTACAAATATTAGTTTTTACATTTACAACATGAAGGGGTTTTTTTGCCACTTCTTTCAACTAACTGAAAAAAATTGTGTAATAGCATAATCAGCAAAGTAATTTTAATGGGCCAAAAACCTGTGTTCTTGCTTTTGTAATTATGACAAAAAGTTGAATGTTTTATGACTGATAGAGTGTAATTTGCCTAAATGTGTCAAATTATCAAAACCTAATGGGAAAAAAAAACCAAAACAAAATAATGTTAAGATTTTAAAATTCCTTTGAAGAATTTAGGTAAATTCTCTACTTTAGCAAATACTTTGCTTCAGAGAAAGCACGTTGGATTTTGTTGAAAAGCTCTTTTATCTTAATAAACTTCTTGCACATATTCCCTATTAGAAGAAAGAATTCAAGGACCTTTTGTGAGTAGTATCTGGCTCAAGAGGCAACAAGAAGTTGAGAGCATGTGTGTTAGGTAAGTTCCTGGAGGAGGACTAAGCCTAAGTGTGTATGTGAACACACATGGCAAAGACAGATTAAAAAAATCAGCTGCCCCTTAGAAAGCACCTATTTGTTCAGTATGGGCATAAGAACCAGCTTGAAGTCAATTTTAAATAACAGCCTAAATTTCTAGCACCAATTCAGTATACAATCAGAGACAAATAAATTCAAGTGTTCTTTATTTCTCCATTTAAGAAATGAGAATAATATATACTTGTCTACAACATCGCAGTATACGAAATATCATTGCACTTTCAAAGTAAGGCTAAAAATTGCTGAAAAAGAGATGACACTTCATAATAATCCATAGAGTGATATGTAAACTGGATATTAGAATGATCCTCTCTTCATAGTTATCAAGATATTTTAATTCTTTACATTTATTGCCCTTTCAAGACATCTTTGAGTATGGGAATTCATTATTATTCATATTTCCTGATGTGTAACAAGGCATTTCTTTCACTGGATATATTTTTTTTTTTCATTTCAAGATATATTATGCAAATTTTCAACTTTTATATTCTATATGTGTTAGAAATACCTATCTGTGTATCTGTATAGATGCATTTTACTGTGCATATACTGAAATACAAAATATAAGTATGGCAATACATATTTTAATAGGTATGGTAGTTGAATCAATTTGTATCTCTTTGCAGCCAGAAAGTTCTTCAAACTTTTAAAACCTAATATATATCTTTCTGACCAAGAACACTGCAATGATAAATCTTTCCATGTACTATTGAAGAATAAACCTTCTTGAAACACGTAAATTACATATTTGTAGCAGTATATTGTGAGCATTTAATTTCTCTTTCACATGCTGCTATTCTACTCTGGAATTTGTGAATCTCTTGACAGCTACCAAATCTTTAAGCTCATATTTTCTGCTGACTCATTTTTCTTACTCTGGATCAAAATATCCTACTTAAAGGGTGGATAAATACTTTCCTGTCAAAACTGAGGTGAAATATAAAGTGAGGTCTCAAAGAGGTCTGTCCTAAGTCCGGTTCTCTTCGATATTTTCACTAATGACTACTAAGATAATGGAATGGAGAAGTCACTTTATAGAGCTGGTAGGTGACACCAAACTGAAAGCACTTACAAGCACTTTACAGGAGAGCAGCCAAACTCAAAATTGTCCTGATAAACTGGAAAAATGGCCCAAAGTCGATAAGAGGAAATTCAATAAAGACAAGTGCAAAGTAGTAAACTTGAAAAGAAATAATCAAATGCTCAAAAATGGGGAAAAAGGTCTAGGCAGCAGGAAAATTTTGTGCTATAGAGAACAACCATCAGAAGAGCAGTTAACAACACAACTGCACGAAGAGCAAGTGTTGTCCTGAGGTGTTTTAATTGATGTGCTGCTATTCAAGTATGTGAAGTGATGGACTTGTTCTATCAGCTCTGGCAAGCCCTAAAGAGCAGTTCCTTCAGTTAAGGGACCAAAGTCAAAATCTATGTGAAAACAAGTTTAAAAAGCCAGTGCCATTAAGACACAAGGGGAATGCAAATGTAAAATACTCAAAGAAGCATTATAGTTATTTGTTAACCATTTCAGTGTGGCACATATGCTAATTTAATTATTCCTTTGAAAAGCTGTTAAGATGTGTGCATTATCATATCAAGGGAATGAATTGCACTTAATATTGCATGAAATATATTGGCAAATTGAGACACTAATGCTTATATAAAAATACAAATTCCCTGTAGTGACATTAATGAAAACACAACTGCAGGTGGAAAAGAATGTGATATGGTAAATCATAGACTCATAGACTGGTGGAATAGTTTGGGTTTGAAAGGACCTTTAAAGGTCATCTAGTCCAGCACCCTTGCAGTGGACAGGGACATGTTCAGCTGGATCAAGTCATGGAGTGTCCCATCCAACCTGATCTTGTATGTTTCCAGGGATGAGGTATCCACCACCTCTCTGGGCAACCCATTCCAGTGTCTCACCACCCTCATCGTAAAAAAAGCTTTTTCCTTGTATTTAATATAAATTGATCTTCTTTCAGTTTAAAACCCTTACTCCTTGTCCTGTCACAATAGGCCTGGTACAAAGTTTGTCCCCATCTTTCTGGTAGGCTTCCTACAAGTGCTGAAAGGCTGCAATGAGAAATCTCCTTCTCGGTATAGGAAAGGCCAAATGACTAAAGGACAAGACAGGAAATCTGATCATGCCACCCTATTGTAGTGACCCTAAATGGTGTAATTGGAGAGAGGAGGAAAAAAAACCCCATCCTAAGCTTCAGTAAGGAGGTTACACCCCACAGATTTGAGATAATCCCTTGTAATGAAAAATGCTGGTCCAAGGGAGGTCCTTTCTCCAATATTCAGTCAGATGGTCCCAGAAGGAAACTGCTCTGTTTCCACTACTGGCCATACGCTGATGGATAAGTACTGGAAGCCTGCTGTGCTTCCCACTCACAACCTGCACTGGATTCTCTGTGATAGGAATCATCCTTCTTGTATTTGAGGGTAGGGAGATGCAGTTGGCATAGAAAATTAGTCAAATGTAAGGATATATACCCTATGTATAGGTGTAGAGAAGATCCGTCCTTTAAATTTAAACTTTCTCCATCTTTTTTAGAGCAGATTTGACACTGCACCATTATTTGTACAATCTGTAAGTGTAAGGATAGTGCTCAGGAGCCCTAGGAGCAGAATGAGAACCTCAGTGCCAGATTCTAACACAGTTGGAACAAAAAGCCAGTCCAAGATTTTATAGGCTAGTTATAGCAGGAAGAGACAGCACAGGAGAATGGAAAAAAAAGACAGCATCAGCCTGGATGACAGGCAGCAATGTCAGCACACTGCTAGTTCAACTATTGTCAACTATTCTATAGACACAGTAGCAAAAGAGAATTTTAAGAAGGAAGTTTACTTTTGAGGTGGTTGTTCTTACATAGATTTTTAGATTAATTCTAAATGTGATACAAAATATGAACGGACCTGAAAAATTCTCTTCATCAACAAAGTAGGAAATCTGTTTTGTTTAGTTCTCAACTTATTATCAGAACATCTTAATAAAGCCATAATCATGCTTTAGAATATTAATAATAAAGCCATAATGATGCTTTGGAATATTATTACTGTCAAAAATAATAACAACATTTCAACCATGTTTAAAGCAGGGTTGGTGGCTGGATTTAGGTAGTCTGGCCTGCGTGGGTAACCCAAATTGCATTTTCTGTTTCTATTTGCCACCCCCAGGAGGTGCATGGGGATCATAAGTGAAAAGCAAAACACTCAAGCAAATTAAGTTCTTAAGCATGAATTCTATCTTGCTTTAAAAAGGAAACAACATAAAGAGAAACACAGGCTTTTCTTTGTACATATGTGGAAAGTTAGAACAAACATTGATTAGATGGCTTTTGCATCCAGCAGGGATTCTTGCACGCTTGTTGAAAAACATTCCAGATGTTGTGGGAGTTCTTTAACCTTTTAAACCCATATTAATCTTTAATTCTTTTGGGAGAGGATCAGCAGTCAAGGAGAAGTGTATACTCTGTGTATTTTATTTCCTTTTGCTGCAGTTGACAGTGAATGACTCACAGTCTTAAAGACCTGAAGGAATCATTAGATAGATTTGCATTTAGCCTTGATCCAGAAACCATTATGAAGGAAATGCAAAGCTTTACAATAGCTCTATTAAGACATTTTATTAATGCATCTATTCATTATCCCTAGCTCTTTTTCAGAGTTCTTACACAGTGGAGTTTAAATTTCTTGATGTTATATTTGGCTTAAATGGTCATAAGGATAACCTTCATCTCCCTCAGGGCTCATTACTGCATAGGTGTGGAGAACATTATTAAACAGCAGTACAGGGGAAGAAACTCCTGAGTATTGTGTTCTGCCAGATGCATGAGAGCTATTACACCTTTGTTCCTACAGCTTTCTGATGCTTGTCCTTTAAGATTTTGTTTAATGAAAAATAAACAGTTTTAGGAGGCAATTTTCCACCAGTGATGCAGGAAGCATATTTTTCTTCAGAATGTGCAGGGTACTCTACACAGAGGGGTCCTGCTCTATAAATAAGGCTTTTCTGGCATGATTGCAACAGAAATTGCTATTAGGTGTTGTTTATTTAACAATTTATGTGTAGTTACACATGTAAGGAAGAACTGAGAGAGAAGATAACTGCAGGGTACATTGCTGAGAGATGCAGTCAGCCAGTGCCATTTCTGAGCTGAACCTCCAAAACCATGAGAGCTTTCCAAAAATGCTAGCAACAAGCACCAGCTATCATGGAATTGTCAGTGGGACTGAAAACTGCTGAAGGTTCAGTGTGAGTCAAGTCTGAACCACAGGCTGTCACAAGGGACTGCTCTAATACCCTCTGTTAGCTTCATGCAAAAAACCTGGGGACCTCCTGAATCTTTCCTGCCTGTCTGCAGCTTGAGAGGGAATTGGCATTGACTTTAATGACAATGCTTTGCCTTGAGATGCCTCTTAGAGATCATTGTTTTGCACTCTCATTTGTTTTTTCAGTTCAAGCCAGACCAGTCTGCAGCCTAAAAGCTCCTATAAAAACCTTGCCTTCCACTAATATGTGAGTAAATTTTAAAAAATGAAAAATCTGGGCACTTCTGTGGTTAAATGAAGAGATGGTTTACTGCCCTCCAGCAAATACAAAAAAACCTACAATGCGGCAAGGCCAATATAAATTGAGATAGCTTAAAGGCAATGATTCAAATTCTATGCAATATTGCATATTCTCAGCCCAAACACAAGATATTTTGTGTAAATACAGGACTAGTTATCAAGATCACAAACACAAAGATGAAAAAATATGGATTTTAGCAGAGGCAACTCCGAAGGGCCAATTGCAGAGAAAATCCTTACTGTGTTTACATGTTATTTGAAAACAATCCAATTATCAGGATGCTGCAACTGTGAACAGTTAGCTTTCACAACACATAAACAGCTACAACTATTTTCCCAATCCAGTCCCAACCATCGTTAATAGCAGTAATTTCAGTGACTGCAGAATACAGCAAATACCAAGATATTATGGCTGGACTTTTCAGCAAGTATAGAAGGAAAATCACTAGTACTCCCAATATTTAACCTCCAGGCATGCGTGGTTCCTCTGAACTCCATGTAAAGGCTTACCTGAATAGAACATGCAGCACTTTGAATCAACCAGAGGGGGGGAAAAAGGTACATTTAAACATTGCTACAATATTGCTTTCCAAAAAAAAAATGTTTAAAGAAATATTTTTCATGATGATTAGCTACAATGTGAATGGATTCTTCAAAGAATTTGGCCAAAATTTATTGGTTCATTACTTCTATTTTTCCAGTTGTATTCAAATACAGCAGTGCTGCACTGAGGCTTTCTCCTGACTGCATAGTGCATGGAATTCTGCTTTTCAACAGCAGAATGGTGTAGCAGCAAAAATTGGCTTGAAATATGATGAAATAGCATCATTACTTGTGTATGAAATCTCAAAATCACTGCACTATGACCTTAATTTTAATTGGCTTTTTCACGAAGCCAGCAGCTAAACCTCACCACGGATGGAAATTCATTCAATTATTTCTAGGCAGTTCCTAACTCCTCAGCCAGCAATGTGTTAGGTAGTAACACAGTCACTCATTTTCCCTTACACTCTGGGGAACAGGATATGTATAGATACATCTAGAGAATCATCTGTGGTTGTGTTCATCTGACCTAAAGGAAGCTCCCTTGGTTTCCCAGAAGCTAAAAAGCAGATTTCATAAGGAAATCACAAATATGTTTGCCTATATAAGTCTCCTTTCAGGATTCCTGAGTGCACTCCAAGTATCATTCTCCTCTTCAGTTCCTGACAGTGCCATTACTATAGTTTGGCTTGGTCAAATTATTGTACCCAGTCTGCTTGTACAAACACATACAAAACAGTGTGTTGACTACAGCATCATATATTATCTTTTTATTTTTAATCACACCTGTTTTTTCTCATGCCCATTTCACAGTATTTTTTAGAATATAATGTTCTTTCCTATTTTGACAGCAAGATCTTTGTTATTTAATGATGAACATTAGCATTTTGCTACAAATTTTTGCTTTTATTCTGATAATTTTACTACCTTTGGTGTCTAACCTTTACAAAAAATAAACAGATCCTTTAGTAGTTATGAATGGCACTGATGTAATTCAAACTTACAAACAAATATGTAAAATTAAAAATCTTCAAGCTTTTCCTAAATTATTCTTAGCCAAAGACAGTATTCATTCATGACTGAAAATGGAGAATCAACAAGATATTTAACATCTGGGCACTACTTTTTCAGTATTACCTACCTTCAATTTAAAAAAACCAAAAAACAACAACAGCAAAACTAGTAAGAGTAAAATGAGTTGGGAAAATTTTCAAGAGGTTTGAATTTTTTTTGACCTGTGCAGAGACTCAATAGCTTTTCTTGTTTTAATATTCCATGGATCAGTCTGTGGCAATGCAGAATGCAATGTTAACCTGGAAAAGTTCAGTAACTATCAGTAGATAGTTACTAACCATTCTGCCTAGGCAAATAAACCTCTTCTCCTCTTCTCTCTTATCTCTCCACTCATGAATAGGCAGAATGATGCTATGGAATGCTTTTGCATCAGGATATGATTGCACCAAATCAGTATTCAGTGAATCCCAATATCCAACCAGTTGTAGTGTCCCTCACAAGCAATTTAGCAAGGTTTCACTCTGCTCACAACTTGTCTTCAGAAATAATGACATCTTATATTATAAAATTGAGGAAGAGAGGCACTTTGCAGATAAGTGGAATTTATTCAAAATGCTTCCACGTTAAAAGTCATTTTATGGGTGCCCTTTAGACTAAGACACATCTCCATGTTTTAGCAATTATTCATCATTTACATGTTCACAATTTAGAAGAGTTTTAAAATCAAAATGCATTAGAAGCCTACACTGCCTCAAATGGCCGAACAAGTCTTGATAGCACTTCACACTTAAGAGACTCTAAATAAATTAAATAATGACTAGGGAATCATGAACCTTTCCTGGTGTGTCTTTGAATACAGTGAAAAGTAGCGATAGTCTCCCAAATCTAGGATGTAAGACAAAAATCTGTCTCACAGTCACAAAATCTCCTGTTACCATAGTGATGGGGACTGAGCAAATGACTAAAAATACCTGGTCTTATTCACACTGTCTTAGGAATGTGACCTAAATGACACGTGATAGATGATTTTCCTTGAGAAATTAATGGCATTTACAAGGAGCCAACACCGGAAAGCAAGTCCCACGTGTGATCAGACACTCAGAGACCACCTTCTCAAAGATGCAGCTCAGAAAGAAAGCTCTCTGAAACAAGGCATGCAAAAATTATTCCAAGAGAAACCACATGTAGGTCATTAACAAGTCAAAAGCATCAATTACATATTGGTTTCTCTCACTAAATAAAGCTGGACTTTAAAAGCACTCTTTGGAACTGCTAATACATTAAATTTACCATAACCTCCAAAGAAGAACACTGTCCACAAGGATCCCCCAATTACGACCGTCAAAGTTAGGACAACTCGTGTTTAGACTACCTTTGAGTCATAGAACCTACATATGTCACTTCAGCCCAAAAGGGGGCTAATAAAGTGTGCCACAGGAGAAGCTGCCAGTGGCATCTCCCACATCCTGTTTTATTTACAGTCATCTAAGAATGTTTTCATCTCTGAATGTTTCTAAAAGTTCCTTGCACTCAGCTGCTTAAAGGTGCTAGAAGGCAAACACCACAAAAACTGCTGAGTGTACAAAGGGGTTAATGTTTGCCTGGAGATATCTGCAAGTGCAAACCTGTCACAAAATTGTTCTGCACCCTCTAAAGGATATTTTAAAATAGTATGGGACTATATTCCAGAATTCTTAGATACGGTGGAATTCTGAAAATATGTACTTTATTTCAAGTATAACAATAAAATGCTTAACTTTAAAAAAGATCATCAGAATCAGGTAAGGTTTGTCCTGACAACACATCCAAGAACAGTGGTTTCTTACTCATGCAAGAAAAGGGGAAAAAAACCCCAAAAACCAAGCAGAAAGCCCAGAGTCTTCAGCACCTGCAGGTGAAATTTTGTACCATTGTAAAGCATTTACAAGAAACCACTTCCCTAAACAGGCCTGCTGGAGGACATGCTGAATACCACTAGGAAGTATTGAATAACCACAGTATCTCAAAACTTCATACCAATCATTTCTGTCCATCTTTTTGTCAAATTCTCCCTAGGAAAACACGATTTCACAAACTGAAGAAGAAAAGCTTTTGTCAGATTTATCTTTACAACAAGGTATTAGGTACTGGAGGGGCTTTTTAGAAATATTTTTCTTCAGAAATATTTCCTCATTTTTTAGAAATACTTCTTCAAAACCAAGTTAGTGTGCTTGAAATGCTTTGTATGAAAACATAGGCCTGTGCAGAGGTTGTATGATGGGTACTTTGCTTCTGACTTATTCTTGCACTGAAGGGAAAGTCATGCATCATCCTTGCTGATGAAAAGGAGAACAGCTGTGCTGAAACACATCTCTTTCCCATATTAGAACCTCTCAAATGAAAAGATGATGGTCAGCAGAACTGGTAGAAAGAGGTTGAGGTAAGTGAAAAATTATAGTGCTTAATGCATTTTTTTTTTATACTTGGCAGATAGACTTAACCTAAATCAGTATATGAAACCTTCTCCCCCTAGGGTAACAGGCAAGAGGAAAACTCAGGGAAGAAGAAATTTTCCCCACTATTAGTGTAATAGAAATGCCCATAGACAACTTGCCACAACTACTTTTAAAAAAATAATAAAAAAAAAAAGAACTCATAGCAGTAGGCTAACTGTCAATCATTTTCTTGAGAAATTTAATGTATTAAATAATATAGCTTCAGTCAAGGAGATTAAATCAGAGATAGGTGGTGTATGATTTATTTTGTACTACTCAGGAAAAGTACAAAAAAAAAAATATAAAAATTCACAGTCTTCTATACCTTCAGGTCCAAAAAAAATTTAAGGTAATCTACTTCTAACTAGCAGATTTTTTTCAGATTTGGTGAGATTCTGCAAATCTTTCTCCCTGAGAGGCAGCCTTTATGCCTAGCAGATATACTAGCTGATGTACTATTGATTAACCAAACCATCAGACTTCCTGTAAGGGTTAACACCACTAGATCACATTACACTCCAAGTTGTGCATGAGCATCTGTAACATGTTTCTTTCTGTCTTCAAAGCAGAGAAAATTAATGTCACTTTAACATTTCAGAAAAACAGCATCTGCCTTCTAAGGAGGAGTTTGAACTCTAATCTTTGAAGACCACAAAGAAAAGACAGGAAAAAAAAAAAAAAAGACAATACATTGGGCTGCAACATCTTATTTAATGGGTGGTAGATTTCTATTTCTCTGAAATGTCTTTTTAAAGAAGTTAAAAAAATATCAGTACAAATATTACAAATAAATATTACGATACAAAAAATATTTCTAACTCTTAGATGTGAAAAAATGGTTACCTAAGTCCAACTTGCAGTATTGTGTCTATAAATGAATACTCACCAATTCACCAATTCTCTTTCTCTCACTTTTTTCCCCTGAGGAAAGCTGTTATCTAGCATATACTCAACTAATCTTGCTCATATTCTGTGATGAGATGGCCACCTGTCATTCTGGAAGAAGAATTTGAAGGGCAATGGCTGAGACAAAAAGGAAGTTTGGATCAAACTTCGCAGTATAAACTTTTTTATTTTCCTTAGTATCATCATATAATCCTTGAGGTGATAAGGACTACACAAACAAAAATATTCAGATGGGAGTGAGCAGAGCACTTGGAGCTGAAGAACAGGCAGGTTTGTTATCAGTCAACTATTTCCCTTTCTTTTAACACTCCTCTGCTTATGTATCAGGAGAAGCAGCCCGTGTCTCTACTTATATATATGTGTTTCTATTCTATCAAATACATGATTTTTTTTTAGCAATTGAGATGTAAATGAAGGTGGGAGAAGAAGAGTGAAATGAGTATTCTGTTAGTTACAGGCTGTTTCTCTACCTGAAAAGCTGCTGAAATACTTTTAGCATTAAAAGTACAATATGCAGGCACACCACGACTCTGGAGGCAGAGCGGTCAAGTGTCACATGGGGAATTCTCCTCTAAAAACTGATACAGAGCTTTCTGGAGATGAAGGGATGGGAATGGGCACCAGCACAGTACTCAGTCTCACTGAATTCTCCCTAACCTTGAAGGCATAGAACAACCATGACAGACTAGCTGAGCATGGGGTGTTTTAATAGCCAAATAACAGTAATCAAGAATTCTGATGCTACCAAAATACAAGTGCTGAATGAATTAAACAACTAAAATAATACCTTAACTTTAGACTTGAACATGCTGTGTTGCAACCACTTTCTGATGTATCTTTGAGTGCAAATAAAAGCTTTAAATACTTCTCCATTGCCAGGATGCTTTCTACTATCTCAAGAAGCTGCAGACTTCCAAGACAGTTACATTTTTCTTGTGAGTTTGAAGGTCAAGGTGTTTGTCACTAGAAGTTAAAGGACAGCATTTTTTCAGTTTGGTAGACTATGGATTAAAATTCTAGAAGGCAAATTGTGATGTGCACCTCAAATAATTACATAGTCACGTAGAATCCTCTTATTTACATGAATAGCTTGAAAAGATTGAAAAGGAACTCTTGGTCATTTACCATCTACAATTACAGAATTAGCATCCAAATCTTCTTGCCAAGTATTCTGCTGCAGCTGGGTAGATCTGCACAATGCCCACGGCTTTGCAAACTATAAGGATTAAGTTATTTTCAAAATTGTTAACATTTTGAATTCTTATTCAACTGTACAGCTTTGGTTTTGTTTTGGGGTTTTTTCTTTACAAAATATGAAAAGTCATATTCTTGTGTGCAAGTACACTGTAATTTGAGTAAGACTAAAGAAATATTTTACCTGCCAGCTCTTACAACTGAACTGGTGATACAAGCTAGAGCTGAAAACATTGAAAGCTTTAAGTGTCTCTTCCATATGAATGCTAACTTTCATGAATTTTATTAATGTGTATTCATTAAACTTGCCAGGAAATTTTACACACACACTCAAAAAATAAAAAAATAAATAAAAAGAAAGATTTTGGGAGACAAGAGAAATGTATTGAAACCAATCTTTTTCATAAGAACACAGCAGGAAATGCTGTATTGGAGATTTTCCTGTCAAAACAAGATAACAGAAATACCAGAAAAGTGAGGATATTCAATATCCTGGAATATACGTGTATTTGCTACAGTAAAATTGCTAAAAGTAATTTTAAAACTCTGAAAGCTCTCAATTTTATCTTGATACAGAACAAGTAGAAAGGAGCTCTGTGAAACTTCATCTCTACATTCCTCCTATTTGATTACCTGACTATGCCCCAGCTGAGGAAATGATCACAATATATATAATAAATAACAAAAAAATGTTAGATTTTGCATTTCAAGCAGTATAACTGGCAGAAATGTAAACCAAACTGTAGCTGAGGATTTTCTATCAATGATATTTAGGTTTCTTTTTCTCCTGAAGATACAGTACTGAATAGAAATAATAATTTTCTACTTAAGGTCATGAGTATCTGTGTGCATAAAGTCAGTTGTAATTTTACTTAAAACATCCAGATTGTGCTAAGACTAAACCAATCTGCTTGAAATAACTTTGAATTAAGAGGTAAATGGAGTTTTATGCCTGGTCTTCTTTCAAGGTATTAGATAAAACCTTTTGAGAAATGGAGACCTAGTTTTTTCTCAAAATATTTTCTTTTTGTAGTTTTGGTTGGTTGATTGGTTTTGAAGTTATAATATACTGAGTTTTTTAAAAATAAAGTTATTTAGATGATTAATTTAATCTGTAACTGATTATTTTCTGTCATTCTGTAGTACTTTTTCCATGTAACCAAGAGCCTGCAAGATTTCTCATCAGACCACCTTCTTATAATTAAAAAATACCATTTGCACTTATTCATCACTCCCCTCTATGCCACAAAGACAAATCTGTTCCATCAATCTTGATCTCTCTCTACTGCCTAAAAACTCTCCCAGATATTCCGTATAACCTGACAATATTGGACCACAATTGTATCATTCACTCATAATCTGACAGACCCTCTAACCTTTCTCACTGAACAAGGAGCTGAACCCTCTACCAGCTTCACTCACCCCCCTCTCTGCAGGGATGGTGCATTTACCATTTTCCCCAGGGAGTCTATCAGAGAAGAACAACATTTTAATTTGTCTGCAGGGTTTTGAGGAGATTGCAGTTTCCTAGGTTGGACAGGGAATACCCTGAGTGGATCCTCATCACCACAGCTCTTTCTAGACAAGCTTAGCGAGGTCCAGCTGATGCCTCTGCTCAGGAGAACGTGCCAAGCATGGGGATGCACAAGTGCTGCAAACTCTGGACTGATCAAACCCACTGTCTTCAAAGACCAAGAAACAACATTATGTTAGATGGACAAGAAGGGAACTACCTGTCTGATTATCTACATGAATGTATAGAGTACATAGAGCATTTCTACAGATTATTTTTGTCAAATTTTGAGAAACAGTTTATCCAAGGCAATTATCTGCATTGGGAGGGCAGGGACCATTGTGCTATCTTGAAAGAAGAAAAGCTTGAAATGTTGTATTAACATTGGTTTTAGATTTATTTCAGATTTTTCTTAAGGTTTGACTCTTGACAAAATCCTCAAATCAATATATAAGTTGAGGAAAATATTAATTACTTGAGGAAGGCAGGGTACTTGGACAGAAGGAGACAAAGTCTTCTGAAAATCAGCACATTTAATTATTTATTTTATTTAATTAAAATGTATTTCAGAGCAGTTCTGATTAAGTTACCATTACATGCTTTTGTAAATCCAAGATAAAAAAAAATAAAAAAATTATGTGAAATATATGGACAAGAGGCTGTTTGAAAGATCAAGTGTACAATCAAACTCTCACTTAGGTACAGCAGCTGTCTGCACTACAGATGTCTTTGTAAAATTAAATTCATGCTGCAGATCTGATGGGAATGCATTGAATGGCTCTTCCTACTGAATTATAGATGGGGCAATTTTTTTTTTATATAATATCACAAATTAATTTAATGTAATTTACATATTCTGATTAATAGTGCAGTGCAAAGATATATTTAATATGTTCTGGCACTTCTGTATAAATAATGTCTGATATCAGTATTTTGTGCTGTTCTTTAATATTAATTAATTTTAAGGTTGTATTCAAGTTACACTACTCTTATATGCCACAAAAAATGTATTCTAAACTACCTTTTGCTTACTGTAATTTCTTTAAGTTGTACTATCTCTAATGACACCTTCTACAGGAAAATGTGTTGTTTCAATGGATGAAGATATCTAAACATTAAAAAAAGTGTTTTTTATTTAATAAGTGTTTAGAATATACTCAAACAGAACAAATACCAAGCATGATGTTTGAAAAGGAATTTCTATCAATTTATCTGCATTGATGTATATTCCATCACTTACAAATTTCAGTTCAGATAATGTTACTAATTAGTTTTGGCTGATATTGGAGTATTTTGTATGCCCCATTTATAAAAGCTGTTTGCCCATCTGTTAATAGGTTGGAAGTGATTAAAGGACACTTATTTTGGCTGTTGCAAAGGCCAAATCATTTTAAAGCTGCAAATATGTGACAAAATCAGCTAAAGGTTTGCCAAGTTCAGGACCTGATTTTCTTAAAGCATCGTAGTGTCTCCTTCCTTTCCCTCCTGCCTAAAGCACCTCTGAGTTTTCAGTATATAAAAGCAAAAAATCATTCTACTATGGCAGGATACACCTTCTATCTATTTGTTTAAACTGAGGTTTTAATGAACTTTGAATGATTTTCAGATCTTTAGCATTTCTGCTGTTTGTCTACTAGCTTTGAAGCATTGCTTCAGAGAGCTTAATTAAAACGGGGCTTACAGGAGCACTCAGTATTTTAATATTTAATAGTATTTAGTAATACACAGGTATTTAATACCTGTGCCTACACTTCCTGTCTATTGTTTCATCAGTGGGCAAAAAAAAAACAGGAAAACCAGAGGGAAAAGAAGACAAAAAGTAGAATAAATAATTTGGTTGACAAGGAGAGTCATGGACAGTGAGCTGAGAATCAACAGAAAATCAAAACCTCTAATGATACAAGATTTATGTGTGTCATTATTGAGAGATAATTATAAACTTCAGATCCATCTGGAGAAGAGTATTTCAGTCATAAGCTTAATTTCAATGAAGATGAGAATTAGAATTGTACACAGAGCTGGAATAACTCCCACATACCATTTACATCCTATGGCCTACCTACAGGCAAAGATCACATTTAAATTACACTCTTTTTTTTCTACAAATATTTAATTTAATGCTTTGCAGTATGAGGACAGAACCCAAGCTGACCCTTACTCCCAATGAAAAGTAGCAATGGAGTTGTGAAATAGCATTCACATAGATATTTTACCCCTGGTTTTTCTGCAAACTCCTGAATGCTTTTTTCTTGACTGGGTTTGAACTGTGATACCAAAGACAAAAGCCCAATAACTAGCTCTAGACCTATGCTCTTCAACTGCAAATTTAATTTAATAAATGAGCAACATAAAGTGCTACCGACATACATTAAAGAAATACCACCTGCTTCAAACTGCTTTAATGGAAAATCTGTCTAGCACTTTCTTTAATGATTATATGTCTTAAAAATTCAACAAATGAAAGGATTATCACTGAAATCATATTAATCTGCAAAGGATTAACAGCCTACTGTTGAAAGACTTCATGAACTGCAATAGGAGAGGATCTGAAATAAAAATGCAAAGAGCTTTTCACATAAATAGTGCAGAAAGACTGTTAGAGGTTGAAGCAGCAAAAGTGAAAATGGACTGAAATGAAGAATGGGGATGTGAATCAAACACATCAGTGGTGAAAATGAAGGAAAATCACAGAAAACATTCTGTAAGCTGTAACATCCTTAACACCTGTATATGCATTCTCTTTTGCAAGTTTCTGTGACTGGCTACACTCTCATTATCATTTGCAATTCTGGACAAATTTAGATACATTATTTGAAATGTCTTGCTTAAAGAATGAAAATTTTATTGAGCATTCTGAACTTAATGAAACTCTGAGAATGAAGCCTTGGCTTCCTGTGGATACAGTTCTTTTTAGGGTTAGAAAGACCTCCCACAGTCTGCAAAATACTTTATCTTCAACAATACACAGTTTAGCCTCTAGAATTTCAACACACAAAAAGAATGTTTTATTTTTCTATCATATCTTCCCTGCCTGTAGGACATTAATGGAATCGTGGCCAGGCATTTCTTGTTATTTAATGGCCAACAGAGTTCATTTCATCAAACCTCATTCAGTAGATATCCATATTCATGAAGACACTTAAGGATGTGTTTGATTTTAGCTTTAGTAGGATTTAAGGATATGTTTAAAGTTAGGCACATACTTAAAATGCTATGCTGAATTTGGATGGAGGCAATCTCATGCTTACCTGAGCTAAAGTTAAAATTAAGCATATGCTTAAGTATTTTGCTGAATACAGATGGAGTGCTGAACTGCATCCCAGTGATTACTCATAAGTGTCAGTATGTTCTCAATCCAGAAATTATCACTTTACAAATAAAATCTGAAGATATGCATATACATAATCAATGTATGGCTGAGTAGAATTTTGATGACCAGCTAATTGCAATTCATGCAGACATAAATTAATAAGGGGATGAAACACTGCTCGAACTCAAACATACATCCCAAATTATTCACTTGGGATGCACACAGAAGCTAAAAACAGGACAGTAAAACAAAATGGAGGCATAAGGACAAGCCATAATAACAAGCACAACAGCAGCTTTTGCTTCCAGTTGAAGACACCAATCTAAACCTCAGTGGGACCAGCTTAGTTGGACTCATGGCCTGATACTAAAATTTTCCTGGTTTCCTAAGACTGCAGTGATGTTAAGGGGAGATTAATATGAACATGAAACAAACAAAAGCCAGAATCATGATTCTGAGGTTTAGCAATTTAATGACATTGAGAATCAAAGGGTTCTACTTGGAAATAGCCTAAATGTATGACTGCAACCAGCTTATGCTTTCTAATTCCTTTGTCAGTTTTCAGTCACCAAAAGAAAAACACTGAAAAATTATTTTGAAAACAACTACTTCAATTTCATCTGTACCTCATATTCCTCCTTTCTTAATTAGCATTTGATGCAGAGCTTTACTTCTAGTTGGCTTGGAAGGCCACTGTAGTCTGGAAAGACAGAAAAAAGACCTTGTGAATTAAATACATAAAATCTTAGACAGCTCATGACTGCCATATATTTCAAGAGATCTACATATATTTTAAAAGGTTCCTAACTTAGGACTAAAAAAAGTTCAGAGAAATGAATCTACTTAATCCATAACCACAAATAGCGATGAATACAGAAATACTTTGCTTTAAACTCCAATATACAGGTTCAAAAAAGGAAAACATTGCTTTCTCCTTTCCATCTCCTCAATGACTATTCTCCATCCTGCTACCCAGTAATTCTAACAGTGTTTTCATTTAATGATTTATGAAAACACAAATCCACAAACCTTTGCTATAATTTCATAGATCAGGGTGTTTGGCTTTTGCTGTGATGTATTTTTTACCTAGCTACCTCTTAAGAAGGATACATCATCTATTTAAAAAAAAGGGGGAGAGAAAAAAAAACCCAACAAAATAACCCATTATATAATTGAATGTCCTTGCCATTTTAATTCCAGTCTACACAAAACACAGCACTAAACAAAGTGTGTTTAAAAATGGATATCTGATATCCCGACCTATTACCTCTGTTGCCACCAAGGGGAGGTAAAAATCTATTTGAGATCTGTTATCATTAAACATTTTCCTACCTGATTATTCCCATTTTATCGAGTCTGTTTTATGACAGAAGCTATCCCACACCACTGGCAATTCCATACACTACCCCCTAGATTTCTTTTCTTTTTAGGACAGTATGACTGGCACATTGTATTTTGTCACTAACTTGTGACTGTAGCACAGCCACACCACCTAGAGGGACACAGACATGGTGATGTTTTTAGTTCAGACCTAAATTCTTTTCCTCTCCATACCCAACCTCCTACTGTGTTTTGTACTCCTTAGGGTTAGCAGTTTCATACAATTAAACGGTGACTTTAGCCTCCTACCTGTGTTAAAATGCCAAATTCAGGGCTCATTCAGGTGTGCATATATAAAGCAGTTCTCTCCACCAAATATTTTCATTGCTTTTCCAATTACCAGCATGTTTTGATGAAAAAACCTTGTTTTAAGAAGTCAGATGTAGTATATGCTAGACTAATGTAGGCAACTATGTTAAAACTACAACTAAACCATTTTTTCAGGCATTGCATTTAGCAAGTTTACCCACTGAGTCTGAATTCTAGAGGCTGATTATCATTTTTTTAATCAAAGAATGCAGGTCTTAAAGGCTGCAAGTCAGTGCCCTGACATGTGTTGCAGGTTTCCAGCAGGGAGGTATGAGTTACTCAACTGTTAAACATTTTTCTCATGAAGCCAAGCATGCAATTCAAGCAACTGCTATTGCAAATAGAAGACCTGGCTCTTCACAACCTTATATATTTTAGGATCATCAGGCACCACTGCTATCTGGTGGGAGAACTAAAATGTATGCAGATGCTCAGGAATAGCCCCATTTAGTACCTCATTTTATAGGTGTATAATTCTTGGGTCATTTATTTAATAAGTTCTGTGTCACCACTGAGTAGTCTTGTCCAATTTAGTTGGCGTTTATATTAGCTAGCTATATATTGGGTTTTGCTTCTGGTTGTGATCTAGGGATTGGAGTCTTGATGTTGCTCCTCCCAGAAGCTGAGTAGCTAAAGCCTGTCATTTTATCAACCCCGTTCATCTATTTGAAAACCCTGTCAGCCATGTAAGGTACATGCTGGAAGATTATCTGCATTTTAGTTCAGGTGGTTTAAAGCCAAGACAATGCCTAATAAAGTCACCCTCCATAATTTAATATGAAGATGAAATTATGTTTCTTGTGCAATTGAGATGTGACTAGTTATTTAATCAAGTGTGGATGTTAACACCAGCTGTCTGAGGAAAAAAACATGAGAAAAGAGTGGACATAGAGGTGCAAGTAGGCATATGATCTGCATAAAAACCTCAAGAGCCATTCTCCAAAAATTACTTTCTGGGCAAAGATCCAGCACTACAGTAAGTGACTTTTGCACGTCTGGGTTTAAGTGTATGAATTCAGGAAAGGATAGACACATGAAGGAACACAGAGAGTTACTGAGTATTCTAGCAATTCACATGGAATTTCCCAGGTGCTGTGAAGACATTGTCTGAGGCAGTCTTATATCCTCCTACTGTGCATATCAGTATTATTCCAACTATGAGCTGGAAATAGAAGCTAAAATCCTTCTATGCATGTGACCAGCATGGGCCAGATCTCTGAAGGTCTACAATATTCATGACTCAAGTTTCAAACACATAAAAATGTTCATTTCAAAAATGATCATTTTGAGATGACAAACCATTGATCAGCAGTTGCTACACATAAGCCCAAATACAGCTGGGTGAAAACTAATGTCACCTTACTTTCTTAAGTATTTTTTTGTTATTTAAATAAAGTACATTGTACCTTGCTTTCCTAAAGTTGACCACATAACTTGAAGTATGTTCCCCTTTAAAAATAAGGAAAATCATATCATCAATTCCTGAGAAGTGGGAGTTGAGGAATACATGCAAAGGTTCTTTACAATTTGCACTTCCAGGTGATTTGATACTCTGCTGTAACAAAAGATTCAAATGGCTTTATCTTCTCAGAATCATCCATGTAACACAGTGCAGTGAAGTAAGTGTTTAACCCAGAATGAGCTGTTCCCACTTTACACCAGGATGAGCCACTTGCCAATTGAGTTCAGTCTCCTGCCTCCCACGGGCAGAAGGAATTTAATTGGCTCTAACAGCAATCTGCACTCTGATAAGGTTGCTTAGAATGACAAAAAAACCCCAAACAAATAGAGAAAAAAACCCACCAAAACAACAACAACAAAAAAAACACCAGTAACAAACCCATCTAGCTGAAGACCTCATAGAGCATATTTCTTCCACAGTCCTCTATTTGTGCTGGTCCACCACCACCCCAGTGTGTAGAGACCCTTCAAACACTCATTCCTCTCTCTAGATTTCCAATTTTTTCCCATGGCCATCCAAAAGTTCACAATTCCTTCCCTTTACTTCCTAAACCATCTTTCAAGTCTCCAGTATGAGGTCCAATGGATTGCATATCCTTTCATGTGAGGCTACCTCCCCCCTTCGAATTCTCAGCTTAATTATGCCAGAGACAAGGGTGGCCTACAATAAAGACCTTGCTTCCACTTCACAAGCCACCTGTTATCTTCCTTGCCAACCTGCCAACTCCTCTGCTGTTTCCCAGTCCTGCTGCTCGCCAGCCCACTGTGCCATCTGCACAGCAGGAATTCAGAGATAAACTTACCAAGTGTTAGAAGTCTCAGCTTTGTCTCCGAGCCGGTGCTGCTTTGTGAGCAGAATAATTATTCTGGAATAAAAGTGAGCTTCATTTAAGTATAATGTCTGCATGGAAAACTGCTCCAGAAGCAGGGATAGCAAACTAATTTATTCTATTCTAGTTCTGTTAATTTGCTTCCTCTTTTGTACAGGATCCAAGACTACCTTAAATTTTCCTACTCATACAAGTTATATATGGATATAATAATTACATTAATCTACAAAAAGAATAGAAAATTACTCAAAGTGGAATTTAAAAATTTAAAGCAATTTTGGAGAGTAATATTTGAAACATTTCTGAAACTGAGGAGAAGCTGAAATGCAGGAATTTGATTACTCAGAAGACTATTAAGACTTCTTTCCCAAAGATTATTAAAAAACAAAACAAAAAAACCCCAACAAAACCAAACAAAAAGAAAAAAATTACCAACAAGAGATCACCACAGCCCACAAATTGGACTGAGTGCTATATGAAAAACTGGAAGAGATGACTAATTTTCAACCGGGGAAAAAAGTTCCACTCATCCACTATGGTTAGTGGCACCTTGCCACAGAAACTGAGGACCTTAGTATTGGTCCCAGTGTCCCATAATGCTGGACATGGCCTGAATACATAAAGTATAGAACAATAACCATCCCAGAAAATTCACAATTGCAGCACAGATCAAGAGATAACAGAATCACAGAAGCCAGACAGATAAAATAATACAAGGAAACTATGAAGTGCATTCAATTGACATGACACAAAGCTGTCACAGTGTCCCAGGAGCCTAATGCTTGCTACTTTAGATCAGAGAGTGTGGTAAATGTTAACCTTAAGAACGAGCATAAAGTGTACTAAAGAGGATGGTCTGGACCATCTACAAAGTGTTTCTCCCAAGCCTACAGGGTAGCACAGAAAAAACTTCACCTACAATTCCATGCTGGAATATTGAAACTGTCATAATTTATCAATGGGAAAAATAGAAGTTGATCATTCTATTGTGAATCAGAGATGATAGAGGTAAAAAGATGTTTCATATTTTGTTCAATTCAGATTATTGTGATATCCTGTCTAAACTGGTGAATTTGAACTATGCAAGCACTTTGCATGATAAACAGTAGAACTCTTTATCAGCCTTGAATCATGATGCAGAAATGGGTAATTCACAGCTAGCTTTGAAAGGGCTTTTGATTTAAATAACGATCTCCTGTTTTAGGTCAAGTGCAAAATCCTACTAAAGTGCAAATCACAAGCAAACAACTCTGTCTCATCTCATCTCTTAAAACACCACAGATATATTCTATCTCATCCCAAGGAAAATAAATCAATAACTCAAAATAATGGCATTCTGGCAATGGAGCACCTTGTCTATAACATATTCCTCCTGATGTGTCTTTTGGGGAAAGATTTTATGAAGCACATTTTAAAGTTTAATGAACCATTTTCATGTTTTTGTTTCTGCTAATTTTGCAGGAAATACATGAAAGTCATTCTGAAGCAAGAATACCCCTTGTGTGCAGATGCAAGCAAAGCTACAGTCATCTTCTGAGCACACTCACTCTTTTACACAGTTTCACAAGCTACACTATCTCTGTTGCCTTTTCTCATTAAATAAAATGCAATCAGACATGGAAATACTCTGCAAGGTGATTTTCTTTCACATGAAACATTCAGTAACAAAGATGTCTTTGTGCATGGCATGCTTTTTACTTCTTCCCCACTTCTTGTCTGCATTTTAATCAAGGTTACCTTTTCCTCTTGGTAGTTCAGACTTCATAGCTGGCTTTAATGACATAAAAATGCCATGATGCCAGCACAAAAGTTTTCATGGTAACTTACCTACCAAGAACATGGGTATTGTAAATAGCTGAGTTGGCATTGAAAATAATTAAAAGAATGTACACTGGGTTCAGCTGAGAAAACAATGGAACTGAATTGGCAACACAGGCCCATCTTCAAATCCTCATTCCAGCAGGTATTTAGCTCCAAAAATAAGGAGTACTGTCATGTCTCTGAACTATGTGTCTTTTACAGACTCACTCATAATTTCACATGGAATTTCAATATTTTGGAATTCAGTTTTGTTTTGCTGCAGAACAAAATCAAGAGATTCTACGTGGTGGCAAAGGCCACCACTTGTGTCTCCAGAAACAGATATGGAATAAAATGTCATTGAATGGGTAAGCTAACAGATTTCTACATTACATTTTTGACACCCTACACAACACCCCCTTGAATGCTTGCTTTCCTGAGAGGCTTTGAATTTCTGTTTTTCTCCTCTAGTCCCCACAGCAAATACTACCCTAGGCCTGAGAAATTCTTTTGGACAAAAATGCCATTGAAATTAATTTCTGAAGAGGGGGAAGCATTTCAGCCATAGAGCTTCAGGATTTGCCTAAAGTCAGCATGTATTTCTCAGTAATTTTCTCCCTGTTGAGGATGTGGTGGTTTATACTTGCTGAAAACAGTTTTCAGTAAGGACAGGCCTAACGCAAGTGTTTGCAGTGTAGCAGGTTTCCCAAAACTACTTAAACCCACCCTGGGATGTAACTTCTTGGCAATGTCTCCTCATGACACTCTGCTCCTTCCATGGAAGTGGCATTGCATGCTTATCTCATCCCTAACATCAGGCAAAGTTAAAAATCAAGAAACTCTTTTAATAGTGGAAGATTAAGGTCAGGCATTTTGATGCCAAATTAGAAATAGTATACTTCGAAGGCTTAAAAAATGGAGTTTTAGTTTAGACTTAATGATCAGGTGTCTCTCTAGGGAAGAGGTAACCTTATTTATCTAGGCTCTCCAGGACTTCCACTCTGTCAAAGCTAGACAAAGTTAGACATTTACTTTTTGAGAACAAACAAAAAAAAATTAAATAGAAAATTAAATTCCCAATTTAATCTTGCAAACTCTTCAGTCTTCACAAGTGTTTTCAAAAGGCAAAAATATGTTTACAGTTGCTTTATTAAACAATAGTATTTATACACTCTAAGATCAAACACAAGTTTTAACAGGAAAATTACCTTCACCAGCTACTTGCTACCTTAAATTGCTCTTACCATTTAATTTTACCTCAAAATAATACTGTGTAGAGAATGCATAAAGATTTGTTTAATTATTCTATTGTCTTCTGACAACAGAAATCTATCTAATTTTAGCTATATGAATTTGAGAATTTGTAATCTCTGCACTGTTCAGTATTTTTTACAAAAACATCTCCTAAAATTGCTATAAAGGTATGAAAATATGCCATTTATCAAAATTACTTCACATTCTTTATTTGAACTTTTCTGATTCTCTCCCCCATCCCAGCACAGGGAAAGAGTGAGCTGCTGGCTGGGGATAAACCATGACACTGGGACATAGGTATCAGTTTAAATGTCCTTTTTTTAGTAGTGTAGTCAGTACACTTTTTTTTAAGTGTTATCCAGTAAATTTTGTCAAGGCCTTGGACTGTAAACAAGCCATCCTGCTGCTGCCATGTTCTTTTGGAATGCTGTGACCAAGACTGCACAAGACTTCTGATGAGGCTGCATTGGTTATTTATGAAGAAGCTTCATTAATTCTTTCTGCATTTGCTTTATTATACTTTCTCTTTTCTGCTCACAAACCTTACATTTAACAGCACATGAGAGCTCAGCCTTCTACCCAAGCTCAACAAAAATGCTGTCAAGAATTCGCTAATGTTAAAAGATGAAAAACACTAGGGAAAAATGAGCATGTAAAGAATTCTGTGATAAAATGCTTAAGGCTCAAGCCATGCTCATCAATTTCCCCACTGTCAGATGCCTTATGCAATTTCTGCCAGTGTAGGATTTGGCTTCATTGACTGCTAGATTCAACATTGTCTCTAATGTAACATAATCATCATTTCTACAGGGAGCTGATGGGAGTCTTATGGCTGCTACCAGGAAAGATGAGTTCCCTAAGTTACATAGGACTGAATGACCTCCTAGAATATATTGGAAAAAACAAACAAGCAAACAAACAAAACACACCACTGAAAATTTTGCTTGATATTTCATAGAGCAGTCACACCATACCATTAAGAATCAGGGAGATAAACACTCTTAAGCCTCTGCATGTGAGAATGAAGAAGATTTAAAGATATTTCTGTCTATTTCACTTTTTTATTTGTTTGGTTAAGCACATTTCTGTTTAGTGGGGGGCATTGTTCAACTTCTGTCTCTGAATGCTTAACTCAGGGAATCCACTGAAAAATTCAGTTATTTGAATCACTTCTAAAAACCTTGAGCATTTCAGATGTATTTCAGAATGTTGGCTATTGCCTGTATTGGCATTAATCACTCCTCCAAGATGAGAAATTATATTTGAAAAATATCTGAGACACTTAGGTATGAAAGATAAGAGAGCAGTCTACTGATCACAAGTAAATATCTTAGAGCAGAGACATTCAGAGTTCCCAGTTTACTGGGTTCTCTGCTTCAGTTGCATATTCCCACAGCTTAGCAATAAGCTTTTCCACTATGCACAACACTACTTACCTTGGAGCCTGAGAACTTAATAATTATCAGCATTAATTAATAATAATTAAAAAATATCAGCAATATCAAGAATATGGGGAAAATAAATATTATTATAAAAATGAGAAAAACAAAGAAGAAATATGTTTATAAACCTTTGAAATTCTAGGGACCAGTAAATCAGAATCAAATCTTGAAAATAAGCAAATTTCTATTTTTTTATACCTTTCCATGTTTTCTGACTCTTATTGGACTTTATCAGTCCCAAATTAACTTCCCTTCTGAACTGCCATTGTGTTCCATTTCTGTGTCAGGCTTTTTCATCTAGCTCTTTCCCATAAAGAAGATTTCTGCAGGGTCAGCCAGGTGTGCTTTTAAACTTTTTACAGGCAAAGGCTGTTGCAGGAATCCCACAAAAGATACATCTATGTTATCTGATAAATCAGTGAGAAAAGCCAGAGTTTAAACCAAGCTTGTCACAAAAGCCTCTTTACCAGTTATCATTGAACTCCAAAAATGAATGCATTGAAGGAAGAAAAAGAAGCTGATGAAGATTAACAGCAAGCTAATGGCTTTTTTATAATAGGACATTCATTTTAATCTATAGCTAATTTACAAGCAATTATTAGCTAGAATATAGAATTAGGGCTCACAGTTTATTTGCATGTTTACTAACTTTGTGTTAGATAATTAATTCAAAGCATTTGAATTTTATCTATGGAGTCAGTTTACTGGTGCTTTAAAACAGTGAACAAGGAAAATAGTAGCCAGGATCCAGAAATACAAAGCAGTCATAGAATGAGGTTGAAGTTTGCATCCACTTTGATATCTTTTATATTGCCAGGATATTTTAAATAAGATTGTGCTTCATCCAAGCATCAAAATAGGAGAATGAACTCCATGTCTAGATTGCAACTCTTGTTACATTTATTTTAAATAAAGCTGCAAAACAAGAAATAAGTATTTTCTGAATGTCTCCAGTGGCTGAAGTCTAAACAGAATTAGGATTTATTTTTTTGTGTGGGGGATTTGTTTGTTTGTTTCTGTTTGGTGGGAACTTTTAAAGTATACAAAAAGTTAGGTGAATATCTAATGGAATTTTGAGCAACCTATAAACCTTAACTCCCACATGAATAAATACAACAAATGAAACCTCCAGGGTTTTCCTAAAATACCCAGTGCTTGGACTGCATTTTGACATGCCAAATTGATACTAAAGTTGGAGTTTTTATTTTCAGGTTTTGGTAGATTTTGTGAACAGATTAGTTTTACTCACCATTTTTGATGCGTAGAATGAAAACTTTCTAGGGCAGGAACTGCCTATACTCAAATATAGCTACAGCAGCCACCTATGCAAAAATTACTGTTTCTGTTCACAAACTCTTTCATCTCCCAGCTTCAGTCTTTGTCACTTCTAATCCAGCTTTCGCCCTATCCTAGCTCCTCTGGACTGCTGCAATTTTACTTTAGGTTACCTATGTAAACTAGATTTAACTAACACACCATGACAGCACTCATCTTCATTTTCTCTTACAGATACATACTTGGGCTACCTCAGGGATTGTTAAGAGCTTTCAAATGCAAGAATTCTGGTTTTGTAATCTAAATAGTATAGAAATTCTCAGATCATTTCTTTTATTTCTGCTGGTTTGTGAAATTTGTGTTTTCACTTAATTTTTATTGATTTACATGCTGCCGCAGACAAAGGATTTGGAACACTGAAAATTGTTTTCTTTGCTCAGACCTCTTTTTCTCAGCAAAAGGAGGTCTGTTACTCTTCCTAATACTGCAGCTATTGCTGATAGCCCACTTCCAGTGCCAGTTTGGAAGTCACTTCCT
This sequence comes from Parus major, assembly GCF_001522545.3. Lineage (NCBI taxonomy): Eukaryota > Metazoa > Chordata > Aves > Passeriformes > Paridae > Parus > Parus major. The sequence continues at coordinate 11,027,928 of NC_031771.1, read as the reverse complement.
ATGACTTTTGGTGTCAGATTCAACAGTAACAACAAAACCAATCCTTGCTTACCCACAGAAATGGAACTGGCCACTGCCAGACATGGAGTATTTTCTAGAATTCATTTGTTGTGTACCACAGCAACATTTTTAAACCTGGTTATTTAAAATGAAAAATAGATTATTCATTATCCTTATTGTGAAACACCTCTATATATTTTAAATAAAGATACATATTTAGCAAATAGTTTCATATAATTGGAAAAACTTGCATTTTGTTTACTAGAAATGTACCAGAGACTCTGTGAATAGAGAAGAATAAGGCTTCTAAAAGTGCACCCACAAAGGTTTGCTTTTCAGGGTTGATATTACAAGTAATTAGCTTGACATTTAGTGAAGGACATTTCTAAGAACTGCTAAAGCTGACTTAACAGGCACACAGAACAATTTTTTTTTTGTTTAGAGAAGGTAGTAGCATTGTTGCACATTTTATGTAAAGTGATTTTGCAGGCTAATGTGGGAAACATCTACATTCATTAAATACTTGAAATAAAAATTATCTCTGCTAACTGAGTTTCTGGTGGTGTCCGCTTAGCACAAGCTCTGGTTAGAGTTCCTGTGGTAAAGATGAGCAGGCCCATACCAGAGTTAGGATAAACTGACCCTCAATTAAAATATTACGTTTTTTTCCAAGCAAGTTTAAAATCATAAATAATTCAGACAGCATTTCCCTGTTTTTAAAAAAGGGAAAAGAAAGGAAAAAAAAGGCAGATCTGTTGAAATTGTATGTTCTTAAGCTTTTCCTAGGCTTTAGAATTTAATTTTATATTGGCAAGAAACTCTTTGGAAGGATCAAGAATGTGTGTGTTAGCCTGGTTATCCAGCCCAGAGGATATATTTGTTTACATGCAACACATTTCAAGGGCACTTAGAAAACCACAGTAATTCAAGAAATACATCTGAAATTTGGTCTCATTTCCTGCTTATATTAAGAATGAAATTAAGTGTTTATATCATGATAGTCTCATCAGCTTTATTTTTGTGCATTAGAAATCTGGAAATCTCTTCCAAGTGCCTGTAATATTAGTCTCATTCACCCAGTTCAGCTGCTGGGTTAGCACACCCACACCTCACCAGGGAAGAGAATGCAGCCTTCAACCCGAATGGCAGAAATCTGGTTATAAATAGAATTCCCATTTAACACCTTTTTTTTTTTTCTTTTTTTTTTTTTTTTAATTTCTGATGGGTTTTATTTCACTGCCTAACTGTGCTTAAGGCAGAACTACAAAATTATCTTGCTTAAAAAGAAATGTGAGCAAAGCCACTGACTCTTCTTCTCCTAATGCCATGAATGCCATCAATGATGACATTGTCTAGTGAGCTGAGTGGTCCTGTCTTGAGTCAGAACTAGCAGGGTTTAGATATGGAGTATGAAAAAAACCTCAGAAATGTAAGAATGAGTGAAAACAGTATCAAACATCCTATCTTCTGTATTCCTAAGATTTTTGGGACAAAAGGACACATTCCTTTTGCTCTTTCATTCCTTCCTTTACTAATTCCTTTTATAACCTAAAAGAAAAGGACAGTGAGTTCCATAAATTAAAGGGAAAATAATTATTTTTTTTTCAAAACAAAGTGATACTTTACAAGAAAATCTTCATCTCTAAAAAAGAGAAAAGCTTAGTAAAATCAACAGCCCATAGTTTGCAGCAGTCCTGAACGAGTAGAAACATAAACTGAGAAATAAATTAATAGAGGGTTTTCCATTGCAGTGTACTAGTGCTTGCAAATAATCAAAACATGCCACTACAAGGGCTCACCTCCACCAAAGCAATATTTATTTTACAAAAAAATAGAGGTTATATTAGCACACACCTGAATACCGTGGTGGTCCCTTACTGTCATTGCACTGGCACAGGAACATTGATAGAGGATAGCCCTGAAATTTCCAATTCAAAGAAGAAAACACCTCAAAAGTGTCTTTACTGACACCTCCTGACGTCCCTCCTAATACATCTCTTGTTGGCCCCTGCTACTCTCTACATCTCTTCCCACAGTTGATATTCTCCCTTCAACTCCTTGTACAGCTGATCCCCTCTTAGCTGATCCAGCCTATTTCCAGCCTCCCAGCAATACCCTCTTTCACAGCCCTTCTTTATTTCACTCATATAAACCTTTCTATTAAGGAACTCACTTTCTGCCCACAAGGCACTTCCGTGGGCTTATTTTATTGTAGTGAAAATGCAAACAACAGGGAAAAGAATCTTGTACACACATGAATGAATTATGCTCCCTCAGAAAAAGCCCTTTGAACTGCAGTTTCTCTCCCTTCTTCCCCAGCCCTTGTCACCATGGGTTATTTTTCAAATGTGCTTTCACAGCAGCTCTTCATTGAAGTGAATGGTACCACTTTTGGACCTTGGTATTTGTGCAGTAATTACTATTGTTCAGCCCTGTGTTTAATAGGCAAGTGAGAGGACTTCTAAAAATACAGCAGCTCTCATAAAGATTGCTTACAAATCCCTTCAGAAATACAAAGCTCTGGTCCCAAACAAACCCTTTTCCATTCAGCAAAGTTTTCTGTTCCGCTCTAGCGCAAAAATACACATGAAGAAGAAGTAATACTGGGTCAGAAGAAACAGAGGAAAGGAATAAAGACTGTAGTTCAAACAACTAAGGCCTTGGTTGGGAGTGTGAAAGTCTGTTTTATCACTGCTGCAAACTGTTCCCTTTTCAATTGCTTCAAAATCAAGATAACTCTAATTTGCTCTAAACAGCTTTTGATTTTATCAACAAAGCATCAAAGAGCCTGAGCAATACATAGTGTCTTTCATAAAGGTCAGGTTGTTTTCCTGTCTTAGAAAGCAAAGTCTTCTCACCTTTTATTTTATCATTCAAACTTTATTTGAAAATACACAATTTACTTACTGTGCTACAGCTTTTTTCTTTATTTCTTTTTTTTTCTTATTTCCAGCTAGCACTATCCTTTATGAAATTAAACAGTTTGCATGTTTTCCCATAAAAAAAACCCCATCAGTTCTCTATCTTCATGTTACAAAATAGGTATGGGGTTTGGTTTTTTTTTTCTGATAGATGTATAAGCATGAACTGTGATGAATAGAGAAAGAAAAAGAAATAGTTGCAGAGTTTCCTGTTGTGGAATGGAAGTGAGCCATCATAAAACATAGCCCCCACAAATTGTGCTAAATGGTTTGAAATTACACTTGTAATAGTGTTAATTACCAATAGCCCAACTATTTTAGGAGAACATAATTGAAAACCAGTAATGCTGAAATCTAAAAAGGGTAACATCTCTTCATCTGTCACTATTTTTGTTCTTTCTGATGGAAAAAATTGTCATTTCTCTTACACAATAAGGAAAAAAAAGAGGTAAATGTACCTGAAGCTGACAGGAATAATTTGATTGTTTCTTAAACCCCCTTATATTAAGGACCCAAATCAAATCCCAGCCTTGATTTTCTCCATTTTACCCAGGTATGACTGTCTGACTACAGGTCAGCTAAAATGGTGATGGAAAAGGGAATTAGAGCAAGACATATGCTTCTTCTGGAGCTCAGCAACTTGCCAATGTCCCTTTAGAGAGGAAGAAAGGGTGCAGATGTTTTTATACCAAGCGAGTTCAAGAGAGAGTGATTCTGCAAACCCTGCATTTAGTAATGAGACTGAGCAACATGCAAAGACCTCCAGCTTTTGGCAGTCCTTCAACTCCAAAGATCAGATTTTCAAAACCATTCAGCTGTCCTAGATAAAGCAGTACCATCCAACACTTGGCCTTTCAGCTTCTGGCCTCTATTGCACCAAGTCTTTAATTCAGAAAGCAGATTTCCTATTACCATCATCTGTTAAGCCAGGGGGGGAGAACCGACTTTATTGTACGAGCTAATTTTGATCAAGGCATTCAGAAGTGCTAATATTAATGTATTATTTCATGTAGGACCTATCTGTAGAAAATATAGGTTTGGCACATGTTGATAGATGGATGGCTTCTGGGATTCTCTTCGCCTTCCAGCACCAGATCTGTCATAGCCTAACTAGGAAAATATATATACTAACACTGACTTGGACCAACTGAATCAGGCCTTGTTGGGCAGAATGAGCCATTCTGGAGAGAGCAATACTCTCTTATTGAGTCAGGCCAATAACAGATGAGTGGTCTTGCAAGTGTTTCCAGCATAAAATTAATTTTTTCAAAATATAAATCAGCTGCCTAATTTGCAGCATTTCACTCAACACCGAGACATTTCTCAACCATGCTTTTACATGAATGGGGAACATGAGTGTTGTTACCAGCCTTTCCCATCAAAATTGGGCACTAATTTTCCTCTACAATACTCTGTTCCCCGGTGCTTCAAGAAACTGCAACTTATTGAATCTGACATTTTTTTCTGCTGATCAAATACATCCTTAGAAAAACAAAGACAACTAAGGAAATTTTAAAAATCAAAAAATCAAAACCAGACTACTAGACAAAAACCAAATTCATTATTCTACTAGAAAATCATTATTCTGTATGACAGAAATAGAGGTGGGCAACAAAACAAAAAAGCTGAACTAAGTTCAAACCAGTGCCTGATTGTGACTCATCTCTGTTCATGAATAAGGATGAACCAAGTCAACGAAAGGTTTCTGGCATTATGTCCTTATCATCAAATGTGTTTGATTTCTCACATATTTGTCATCAGCTCCTTTGGCTTGGATTGTTTTTGGCTGATAGAAATAAGTTAGACCCTTGAACTAAGTCACATCTTGAACTATTTCACTCACTGCAAGCGAAACATTCTGCATTCTATCACCTTTTTGTGAGGAATAACTCATAGCAGAAAATAGAAAGAAAGAAAGAAACAGCCTCGAAGTTCTGTTCAAAAGATTTTACTGAGAGAAGGAGGAATGAAAAATGGTCTCCAGGTCAACCTGCAGGATCTTTAGGCCCTTGCAGGCCACAGTGGATTGCAAGAAGAATCAAGTTTTTCCACAGTTTAGTCTACCTTAAAGCCACCTAGTCCCTCTGTATCCTCTTACTCATATGAACTTTATTCAAAAAAATGGATAGAATATAGGAAAAGAAGCCTTTTATTCTGCTTGTCTCAGTCTCTCCTTAGACTCAAGAGGCCCATGTAAGAAGCTGAGTTAATAAACTCAGAACATTAGTGAGAGTGGTTCTTCTCATTATGAAAGCTTTTTAAAAAGGCAGGTTGCTATTTATTTGTCATTAAAACATTCTCAACAATGTCTCTGGTACAACATCTCTGCATGTCTACAGCTTCACTGTATCTGTAAGCAAAATGGCTCAGTAGATCTTTGGAATTCATATTTATTTTTTACTTATGTCTAGTGATAAACACATAAATATTGCTATTAACATAAAAGAATTGGTATTTGTCCACAGCTTAGAGCTTGTGCCTCATGCTTTTAATTGAATGAATTATTTAGCTTTCTAAACAGCATATCAAGTCTCTACTACAAGAGGAATGACAATATTCATAATTTAATATGCAGTTTAGACTCAAAGGAATACAACCAAATCTGTGCAACCATTTACAGAATTAGTCAGTTTTTCTTCTCAGAAGATATGGAAAAAGCTCTGATTGTCTTACTTTACAATTCAGCTGAACTAATATCATTTGCTAGAAACATTTTAGAATTAACCCTGACATTTTTAATGAAAGAATTGTTTAGTGGTTTGGGGATCTTTTACTGAAGACTTAGGTATTCAACTAGTTTGACAGTTGCTTGAATATGTTTTGAGGAATATTGTCACTAATAATTGAATAAATTATTAGAAAACATATCTTCCTTGCACAGTCCCAGCCATTTTCACCCCTGTTTATCAGTTCCTAGCTCTTAATGATAAAATTCACTTATCTTAAGGAATTAATCCCTTTTACCTCAAAAAGAGAGATAAGCTGGTATTTTGTATTCTTTTAGTATATTAAAAATATATATTTTTACATTTGCATAACCTTAGAAGTTTTAAAGGTATTAAATAGATTGGAAAAGTACTTCTTTGAAACCAGCATTGTGATGACATAGTTGTAAGGCCTTTTTATAAAGATATGCAACAAACATCATCTCACAGCTGGGCTTCAACAATTTCTATGTACAGTACAAAGGTACAGGCATTGCCAGTAAGAGCCATTTGGACCCAAACAGGGGAGCATCACAAACTAAAAGCAGCTATTTCCTTTAAAAAGGACAGTTGCAACTTTGTTTATGCAAAACTGCATGACATTTTTGCTGTTTCTCTGGATGGCACCACAGCTCTCAGTGACTCCACAGAGGTTTCCCCTCCTCACCGCGCACATGGATGTGCACAGCACGAGTGGTGGGAGCAGCATCTGCAGCCTTGCTGGCCAGCAGATCTGGACCAGACAGCAAGAGTAATCCTGTGTGAATAGACTAACAGATTGCTTCCTCCTCTAAAGAATGAGGGACCAAAGCACAGACCATAACTGCAAGCACGCTCCCCGCCTGATCTGAGCTGGGGGTGGACAACCATAGGCTGCCGCTGCTGAAGCAGCTTAAAGCAAGATGTCGTGCTGCAATTTAATCCTGAGGAACAATCAAGCACAGGTTTTCAGAGCCTTTCTTTGCCTTTTCAAACAATATTTGCAAAAACACAATGTGTGTATAGACTAAACATTCCCGTGCATTGAGACAGAAGTATCCTATTGATAGTAGCTTAAAACAGTTCCTTTTTTGTCTGCTTGCATGAAAATTTAGGTTTTGAAATGAATAAAAGTCCTAAACAGAAGGCATTGCTAGACAGAACGGATGTTAACTCACTCTCATTACCCCATCACTTCAGAATCCACTGGCTACTCACAGCCTTGCATTTCCTTACACCAAGATTATGGAGTGCAGAGAAAAGAGAAGATCAGAGCAGACAGATCATTTTGCTGCAAGCAACAGCCTATCTGAGGACTTTTAAGGGCAGTAGATTAAAAAAAAGTTTAGTGGCCATCATGATTCAGCTAAACCCAGTTAAATCTGTGAAAGCCCCAAGAAGCATTTATGGCAAATGCAATTTTATTATCATTTCTGTTTCTCAATGAAAGCTTGGGTCAGATAGGTGCCTTATTTTCACAGGAGTCAGATCTTTTTTTCTGTTTCTGAATGCCCTTTGACTGAAACAGATGGAGCTGAGTAAGTTCCTTAGATCCCAAAAGCATTACGTCGCGAATTTTGCATCAGGAGCTTTTACCGCAGTTCTCTTTCAGCCACGATATTTTTATTCAATTTCCATGGGGGAGAGGAGTTCAGGCTCTCAACTGTCCCTTTTACAACAGCACCTTAGGCCAGTCAAAAGCAAATACAAGCTAAATTTAGGATTCAAGCAGTAAATGCAAGGGGAGACTCAGCTGAGTTTTACAAGATCCATCTTGCAAAACGGAGCTGTCAAACAAAGAAGGCTGGAGCAGGATTAGTCTGAGTGTTCAGCTGCAGGAACAAACTGGGACAGCAGGCAGGACAGAGGGGTCTGCATCCAAGAGACAGGATCAAGGGCTGGAGCAGATAGAAGCAGGTGCTGGGTCTCAGGATCGCAGACCAGAACCACACCCAAGTCCCTCAGGGGAAACCTGGCTGATGGGAAAACCAGCAGCAGAGCTTTCAACCCAGTAGGTAAATCCTGAGGGACAGCCCGTGCCCAGGGGATCTGACTGCTGCTTGGAGTCCACAAGTTATCCAAGTCAGTTTTGGAAGGGATTTTGTTTGTGCTAGAAATGGTGTGTCAGACAGACCTTTGCACATGCTCATTCATACAAAGAAAAGGGTGTAAAAAGTCACAGGAGAAGAGATACCTTGACTTCAGGTTTGAAAAGCACAGCATAAAGGTTTCAACTAAGCTTGCAAAGCCTGCTCAGCAGGAGACCATTAGAAGATGAATATGGTATGTTGCCCCTGACAGACATGGATTTACAAAAAAATATTTAGAAATTAAAAAAAATAAATAAAAATTTATCTAGCATCAGTGTTGGAAACCTTTTGAGGTTTTGCAGAATATTAGGAAGAATACACTCAACATGGGGAATTTTATAAAAATATCTCTCCCACCAAAAACTCAAGATAACTTTTCTTTTCTTATACTCACTCTAGGTTAATCATATTCTATCTAGTCTCTGTATCAGAAAAGAATGTATTTCTCTTTACATTTGTGCGTGAGCTGAAAACTAGATATATGGTCTAGAAGAAGTGCACAGTAAGTCCCAAGATCTGCTTTATAAAAATAAAAACAAGGCAACATTTTATTCTTGTCTATTTTTACAAACATACATTGTAAGTTAAAGTCTCTAACTGTGTAAAATATCAATTCAAATTACATTTTTAAACACTTAAAAGTCAAAAGTAACCTTTTAAATAAATACTAGCTCTTGGGTTTGTGACTTTTTAATGTTGAAGTCTGTAATTTCTAAATTCTTATTAATGTGCTTAAAGTCATTACACTCTAAAAATTGCTTTGTCAGAATGGAAAACAAATTGGTGGCTTCCTTCTGGTTGTTCACAGACTGACTTCTGTCAGTGACTGCAATCAGCTGCTGCTCATGTTGGCATTATGGGTGTCAAAGTCCAGGAATGAAAATAAACAAGTATTTTCTGTGGTAGCAGGTCAAAACACAAATTTATCCATACTGATAAAGAGCACTGGGAAGTGGCACTGTCTGTAGAGATGCTGTAGCTGTTGTGTGAACCATGGGTGTCAGTGAGACCGGGAGAACCACTTTTGTGAAACTTCTCTCTTGGATGGGTAAGAGCAGGCTGGCCGGGCTTTTGCTTCTTCACAGCCACGCCAATCTGTCTCCTCATCTGTTCACTTGCTGCTCTGTGGTCTAAATCTGTCAGTTCCAGATGTTTCATTAATGTTACCATTAAAACAATGTGGTTTGTACCCATGGTGTTGGGTAATTTTCAGAAATAAAAAAGCATTTTTGATTTGAAAAAGCAATTCCTGAGAGCTACGCACTGTTCATGAGTACCATTCCCATATTAGCTGAATTTTAATTCAGTCATGGAGATTGGGCTCCATTAAATATATAAATACATTATAATAATAGAAATAAGTTTATCTAGCATGTTTTAACCTAGCTGCTTGACAATTGTTAATTTTGCATAAAGCTGGACACATAACACATTCTCATCCCAGGGAACAAGTTTGTTCCCATGGATAGGTTTCAGAAATGTTGTGAAGTAGCTAAGAGCCACAGGAGCCTCCATGGGATGAGCACAGCTTAGTTTCAGTTCTGGCTTGGAAAAAGACTACAGAGAAGAAGTGTCATAGTCAACAGCAGCACTAAGTGCTTTTAAAACTGGAGCACTTTTTTTTTCCCACACCTATTGTGCAACCACCATCATACGGATTCAGATATTATCAAAAAATGTCAGGAGATTCACAGACAGGAAAACACTCAGTTACAAACTCATGTATATAACTGAGCTTGGTTTTTAAGTGTGACATCTGGTAATGAATGTTTCTTTTCCCCTATTTTACTAATTTAATGGCCAAAATCGTGTTCATTAAGATCTAGGATACAATATGCACTAAAAATTAACAGAGACTTATCAGAATTCATCAGTGATAAATGTACTTAACCTCTTACTTACCTCAGTACCTTGTGACACCCACTGAGGTGTGTTGTCCTCTAGAAACATTGTACCAAATTCTGCTTATTACTGAGATATTACTTTCCCAAATCCAGATTATTATTTAAAGCCTGAGTTTAAATTTCACATATTCTTTTACAATGCACTCTGAAAGTGGATCAGGAAGCTGATCTTAAGTTGTAAACCCCAAGTGAGAAAGAAAGGTTATGTGAGACTCGCTGTCTGAAAAAGGTTACACTGAAAGCAACACAAGATGAATCCACAAGTATGGTGTATAGTTTATTTTTCCTTGGGAGTGTCACCAGTGGAACCTTGCATGAAGTCACATGGATTTTTGGAAGACTAAATGAGCTTTCCTGAAATTCTTGAAGAACCTTAAGAGCCTGATATAAGAGAAGGCAAAAGAGAAATTCCAAAGAGATTGTAACAGCCACAAGGATTTTCAGCAAGCAGTGTTGTATCTGAAAATAAAGGTTATCACAAAGGTGCAGATAAACTGAGTGTAAAAAAACCCCCAGGATTATTCGCCTCAATGCAAAATAGAGTTGCATTTAGTTGCCCTCCCCTGCTGCTTTTTCTGCTTCCTGGTGGTCATCATTGTTACTCCCTACTTCCTCCCCTCATTGTGGTTCCATTTCTCTTGTTTGTCCAGGTCCACACAAGAAGTGCAGGATAAGGAGGGGATAATAAACAATGGAAACTCTTCAAAACCATCAAATAAATACTTCAGCAGATTTATTAATGTTTGTGCCATTTGGATGGACAGAAGCAGGGGCAAATGCAAGGTCTTGCATAAACTAAAATTTTCTGTCTTTTTAAGAATATCTGGAAAGAAGAAGCCAAAGCTCTGTGTCACAGCCAAAATGTTTTCTCTGAGTAGCTATGTCATTGTAGTCATGCAAGGTGAATATAATTACCCTGCTAAACAGATAAGTCTCTGGAACCACTCACTTAGACCTCTATATTCTCCTACCAATATGTTAATATCAAATTGAAATTGAAAATGTTCCACTAAGAATGTCCTTTCAAGTGTTAGGATGCAGATTATAAAATCAAGTGTTTATTTCAACAATTTTGAAACATTATTAAAAGGTGTTTAAAATAGTTTGAAAGAACATTTGATAAATCTTTCAAATTATCAAAAGCATAAAGGGTCGGCTCATCAGCTGCTGTAAATTATCACCACCTTGCTTAGGTCAAGGCAAACAAAGATTTTGCTTTTTTTTGTAGATATGATGGATTATTGCATAACTGATAGTTTTAAAAGGGTATTGTTTCTGGGGGGTTTTCTTTTCTTTTCTTTTCTTTTCTTTTCTTTTCTTTTCTTTTCTTCTCTTCTCTTCTCTTCTCTTCTCTTCTCTTCTCTTCTCTTCTCTTCTCTTCTCTTCTCTTCTCTTCTCTTCTCTTTTCTTACTGTTTTACAGCACTTCAGTTGTGTTTTAGCGTAGGGACTGAACAGAGAATTAGATATGAGTTTGACCACTAAAATCAATCAGAAAGTAAACCTCAGGAGTTTAGACTAATAAGTCTATTGATATGAGATATTGATATTTTATTGATATGAAAAGGAAGGTTCAGTTCATCTGTAAGAATGTAAGTCTCTCAAATATATCATTGCCAAGATAGGTCATCCTGCATTTTTAAGTGAAATCTTGGGAATAATCTATATATTGAAGAAACAATAGTGAACTCTATAAAAACAAATGTAAAGAACCAATCCAGAAGAACACCTGTTTCTAGATTTTGCAGAACATTATGATTTGTCTAAGAGTTTACAGTAAGAAATGTACAATAAGTACAACATATTGCCTGAAAAAGGCAATCGTCTTCTTATTTGGTTTTGAAAGGAAGAACAATTAATAGTCCAGCCAGTCATCCCAGGTCTTACCTGAAAGATAGGAGGCTCTCCAAAGCTCTACTCAAGAGTCAATCCCAGACTTTTTGTGTGATATTTCTATCCACTTTTTCTTTCTATGAAAAAGCCAGTGATACAACAAAGATTTAAAATACTTTTATTCTTATACATAAAGGCACAGCCAGTTCAGGAGACACTAAAACACTTGTGGTTTTCTACAAGAGTATGAGAAACTTGTCAGAGAGACAAATAACATACACACATGCTGCAAATACACATCTTCTCCAGTGTCACTCTGCACTTAATTTTGGGCTCCAAACCATTATGCAAGTGGACCTCATAAACCACATAGGTCTGGTTTATATTTACCAGCACAGAGAAAGCTAGACGACTTTTAATCACCAAAATTGCTTTAGAAAAGGTCTTATTAGGAGTGTACATATTCAGCAATTGTTTCTGAAATACCAAAGATAGCAAAAGCATTTTGTAGCTTTCAAATATGTACATGTAAATATAATCTCTTTCCCATTGCTCCCTTGAGAAGCTTTCCTTAAACAATAAAATTATTGTCTCTATACTTACTTGCCATTTACTTTCCCAAATGAACATATTCTAACTTTAGCAATGTTTTATATCTTGTGTTGTGTTGAATCAATTTGGAAGCTTTCTATTTATTTTAATATCCACATAATCATACAAAAACTACAGTATGGCAAAGTAAAGTTGAAGATGCTCATTCCTATAAGACCCATCATGCCAGTTCAGCACATTGCCAGAGGTGAAAAATACTGGGAAGAAAACAAAATAAGCCTTTTAATTTTAGTAAAATGGTGTGTGGAATACAGGTGTGACCTGTAATTTGAAAGTAAAGCATATATGGCTCTTTTGTATTCAAACTGTGTTCATGTTTGTTTAACAGAGGTAAAAGTTTGTTTAGTTTCAGTGTCATCAGTAAAGTCACAGATTCCACAGGGGAAGTTAGGCAGGCTGCATATTTTTGGTCTTTATTTCTGATACTTCCTCTGGTTTTCATCTCTTTTAAATGGAGTTACCCTAAACCCATTCTCCTACAAGTTGTACAATTTTCAGTCTCTTAGCACTTGTGATTAGTAACATGTCATTAGCTCAATCAACAGATAATTTTCCTTGGAGCCTTTGAATTTCAAATGTGGAAATCAAGCAGAAAGCTTTTGTTGTTGGCATAAACCTTTCAAGATTTCTGTATGTATCATCAAGTACATGAAAAAGCTTTACAGGACGTCCAGAACTTCCCCAGGATAAACTACAGTAAACTACAGTTCCTAATATCAGGTACACATCTGTTATTAGACTTGATATTAGCATTAATTCCATGGCTTTTCCAGCTGATACTGTCTGTGTAAGTACAAGCAAGAGTGGTTGTAGGTTTCCACTTCTAGATTACTTCCTGGCCATCTCCTAAAGAAGAGGTGTTTTAGGTCACTACTGAGATCAGTTCTCTCCCGTTCTCACTACATGTCTTCAAGCCAACCTTTTCTTCACCTCTATTGTTTTTCCCTCTGTGTCTCTTCTCCCCTCAGCCAGCCACCATATTAGATGGCAAGCTAAAATAATAATCATATTATTCTCTGAGAGAATATGCAGAGGTGTTCACATCCAGAAGCATCATTGTCTCTAAATGAAGGCAGAGAGTAAAAGGAAGGATTTGGTCATGACTCGAGGGAAAACAAAAATTAAGTAACGTGTCAGTCACCTCTGAATGTCTGCAAGTTCTAAACAAACATGTACAGCTCTGATAAAAGCAGGTCTATTTCTACACTATTGCTGCTGTTCTGCTCAATTAAATATTCAATAATTGCATTCTCTTGCTTCTTGCAAAGTGCAGGGACCCTGCTCTCTGAAAGTACAACCACTTAACAGCCAGAAACATTGGCCAAGGCCAACACTAAGGCAGAGCATGAAGTCATAAACATGCACAGATGTTACTATTTGAAAACATTAAAGAGCTACTGAAGTTCCTGAGCACATCCCAAGTTGTGTTGATTTCAGCAGTAATGAGTCATAAGGGAAGAAGACGCTACTAAAATTACATGCCTGGGACACTTTTCTTTGCCACTTACATTTAGGAAAAAAACAACACTGTCTTTAGAAAATCTTAATGGGGAGGAGAGTACTATGGAAATGAATAAATCTGCTTGCTTGTATTTATGCAGTAAAACAAATACAATCCTAATGCATTACACATTTCTGATGATTTCATGGAAAGCTCAGGAGATCTAATTTCACAAGTATCTAAAAAGGTTAGTGCTGAAGGTTATGGGAAGTTATGAAACTATTTATTTTAGGGAAAATTTTACTTAATGGAATTTGGGCAGTTTTATAAACATAGCAAAGAAAAGGAGATTACTCACATATTCTGTGCCAGTCCAACACTGATGAATAATTGCATTGAGTCTACTGAAATATTCAGTAAGGTGAGTGAACACACTCAGGAGGTCTTATTATTTTTAGAAGTCCCTGAACCTTTTCTGAGTTCACTTTAGTAGCAGCTCAAGCCTACTCCACCATGTAGAAACAGTGATTTCATGATGAGCATGAAAATTTACCGCAGAGTGCTGATATGCTCATGTTCACCTTTCTGTAGTTACCTTACCCTTCTATTACAGAAGAAAAGACCCTCAAATTAAGAAAATATTAAAAGAGATGCAACCTAATAACTCTGTTCACCTTGGCAAGTATAATTCAAGGTTTCAGAAAGCTGTCTTTAGGGGAGAAAGCTTAATGTCTAAGAGAATCCTGCCCCATTATCTACTGAAGATCTGTAATTTTAACTAAGGCAGAATAGAGCTAACATTGTGCCTTTTACATTTTTGCCAGTGCAAGGATAAAGATGTACAGAAAAAGAGATAATTTAAGCCACCACTATGTTTCTAACTCAAGAAATAGGGTACCAAAATGGGAAGAAAGTAAAAGCTCATGAAAGTAGAAATTTCAGACTTTTTCCCCCTTTGCTGTTGCCGCTCAGCAATTATTTTCCTTCCTTTTCTCTGTTTAGGAATTGTCTTTGGAGAAACAACTTTGCCTTAGACACTTTCTCTCCAAAAGCACTTTCATCTTGTCTTATTCCTAGAGAAAACCACTCAAACCATGCAATAAGCTGGCAGGTATAGTCAATATATCCTTGTTGGGCCCAAACTCAGCTAATGAAATGAACCAGTGCAAGTTTCATATCACCTTACACAAAAGGACCACTTATATATTTAACTATGCATCACAGTATCAGTCTCCTCTACCCACTCTTATTTGCTGAGGTTTAGTTCTAGCTAGTTAGATTTCTAAATTTAGTTAAATACATTTTGGTTTATATCTAGATGGGTACTTATGGAGTTGTTTTGATACAGAGTGTTTGAAATGAGGTGCAATCCTCCAAAGAATAAGGGAAAAAGAATGCAGTTTTGTTAGTGTCTATTATTCATAAACAAATCAACATTATGCCATACAGACTATGAAGATTAGATGTAGCTCATGAGCTGCACAAATCTATTAATGGACATGGAAAAGTCACAATGTCAAGCCACATGAGAATGTGGCCTCATGGCAAAAAAGGCAGCAGTGGGCAAAGAGTAAAGCACCAAATTTCTTCATGTTTAAAAATTTACATGTGAAAGAAAAAACCTTTCACCTTTTGGCCCACAGCTGTCTGTGGAGATAAGTACATGCAAGCCCTGAGAATCTTGACAGGTTTCTCAGGAAATGTAGGGCTGAATGATACAGAAAGTGGTCTTTCAGATAACTTGTACAACCATTTTTGTAACCAAGGCTCTTGCTGGAAAACTCCTGCAGCTGGTCTTTCCAAAACCTTTGGGTGTCACAAGGGTCAGTGTTGTTTTCCAAAACAGAAGCCCTCTCAACTGTTTGAGGTGATTCCCAGCTGCAGTAAGGTACAGAAAAAAGGTGCTGGGAAGAAATAGGTCTGTTGCATTTCTGTTGATAAAGTGAATATATTTGTTATTAAGGGACTTACAGTTTATACTTATTTCTGCTGCACTGAATTATCTCCAAGCTCTTGATATTGAATAAGATAACAGTTAATCAAGCAGATTAACTGTTGATCAAAAAGCTATCAGAAATGTCACAAGTCCATCATGTAAAGGAATGTCGTCACCTGACTTTTTATTCTTTTTCTTTCCATTTATGATAAATTGTTGATCTTGTTTGTGATGAAAATCATTAGCTTGTTCTTATAGAAAAAAACATTAAAAAATTAATAAATTGAGCTGCAGTTTTCAGATCCTGAAAGATCCTTCTGACTACCAAATTCTTATTTATTTATTTATTATTTATTTATAGGGTTAGTGCCCAAGTATAAAAGTTTTTACCAATCCATCTTTGGCCCAGAATTCTGAGATTAGACTTTACACCTATTTAGCAGTTGGTCACTTAACACTGGCCTATTTTATGCAAATAGTCTTCCATTTAAATAACAGTCATTTCCATTTATTAGAGTAATTCAATTTTCTAAGGACAGTCTAATCACACAGCTGCCCCATTATGCCATGGATGAATGTCGTCAAATACTTTTAATTATATTTAAAATCTGTTACTGCTATTTAGCATTCTATCACACCTGCAGCACTATCAGTGGCTCACAGATATGAAGTACAGAGATCCCTGTCTTATCTAGAGAGCATATGGAGTACATCCCTGTTCTAACAAGGCTCACTGTACTGGTGCATTTAGTAGTGCTCATGAAGGGAAAATTACTAGAGCTTTAATGAAGAAAAGTTGAATTGACAATCCTTTTACAGACATTATCTATAGGTAGTTCAGCAGGGGTGAATAACTGTAGTATTTACACAGTGTTTTAGAGAGTCCTTCATCCATCTAAACACTGAGCCCAGTTTTGCTGCAGGCTGTTATACCACCAAAGAGGGGTGCATTTACAAGGCTCAATTACTCTGTAGTAGGAGAGAATATCCTAAAGGTCTTTTACAACTAATCTCATCTGAGACCTCCCTCAAGAAGTTTTTCCTTAACTGGAATTTGTTACAGGCTGCTTGAAGCTTGTGACTTCCTCTCCCACCAACACTGTTCAAGATGCAATAAGAGAGATTTTCATTCTTCTGTTGACTTCATCCCTTTGAAAGGGCCACGTTCCTTCCTTTATCCCTTCTTTGGGGCTCAGCTGAATACCTTTTCAATGGTCAGAAACAAAATTGTCTTCTGCTTAGTAAAATACAGGTGCCAGGCAATATTTACACTACAAGGGCTTTGTTTGTTTATTGATGCCAAATCAATAGAATTATGTAAATCAGGAGAATCTTGTGAGTTTTCAATAATTTTAATACAAATTGCCATAACACTGTACTCTGAAGAAGGCAGCTAGAAGTTATTTGGCTGTATGTGCTAAACACAGCCAGTAATAGCACTTTAAATATTGAAATACTGTGATGGAGTTTGCTCTTCATAAGTCAAGAGAATCTTTTCTAAAACCATTATCTCCACATTTGCCTATTCACTCTCCAAACTTATGCAGAGGTTCAATCCCAAATTCAAAGCACCTACAGTCAAAGACAGGCAACATGAAATAGAAGGAAAAAGGAAGAAAATGCAGTCATCCTGTCCTGGGGTGACTTTATGATGCTTGTATCCCCAGTCATCTGCTCTGTTTATGCTGGATATTCAGTTCTGCACCTTTCAGATCGGGTCTGAGAGCAAAGAGGGGGAAAAAGAAGCTGCAGTTTGTGTTGAGAAAGAGCCCTCACTGCCCCACATCCTGCTCCTGGATGGTGTAGTCTGCAGCATGGACAGACAGCAGGACAGAGCTCTCCTTTGCTTTTAGTTAGTTTTCAGCTAGCTGAGGCAGAGAAGTTCCCCAGACTGTGGTTTTTATTTTTCTTGGAACTGGTAGGCTCTGCTCTGGACTGAAAACCCAGGAAAACTTTGGGAGCTCACACCTGTAGCCCACCAGGGCCCAGGATGCTGCATTCCAGCACCAGAGGGACTGATGAGAGACTGAGCAAGCTGAGCTACATACACCCCATGAAAAGGACTTTCTGAATTTGCCATCTCTTCAGAACAGCGAGAGGTTTATTGTTTAATATTATTCATTTTTTATGCTTTTGAATATTTTGCTTGTTAAACAGTTTTTTCCACTTTTCTCCAAGGAAATCTTTTCCCAAACCAGTTGCTGGAGGGGCCCCTTGAATTTGCTTTCTGGAGGGAACCCAGAAATTTCTCCCCAAATTCACCCTAAACCAGGGAAAATGTTCCCTGCCTTTTCCCTGAACATTACAAATTAATTATTTATGTGAGACATTTTATTTGACATCAGCTCTAGGAGTCATGTATAAGAGGGAGAAGCTTCCTACATAGCTTGTCTCAAGAAGGATGTGATTTTGTCAGGCATAAGAGAGGCACAAAAGTAGCACTCATCACATTTCCTTTCATTAGAGAGGCTTATAAATCACCAATTATTTAGCTGAGGTAAAAGGACAAAAGTAGAGCTTTGGAAGAAGCTCAGAGGTAATGAATAGAAACTATTTAATTTAGCAAGAAGGAAAGATACAATAAAAGGACTGAAAGGATATGTTAGTCTGTACAGATGATCTGGAGAGATGTACAGTCTGAGGTCAGCAAAGATGGAGACAAGAATTCTGGCAAAATGGGTGATGATAACCAAGACTGGTAGTTGCAGGAGATGGGTCAGAAGTAAGTCACCAAAATAAATGGTCATGGATTCAGTATAGGTGGAACAGAAAACCCACGGCACTCTCACTGTGAAAAGAAAGGTACTGAAACAGATGCTGCAGAGGGATGGGCAGAAAAATCAGAAGAGATTTCACCAAACTCTACAGGGGATAGTATTTTGAAAGGAAAAATAGGATTGAAAGTGGCAGTGGAATAAAGGAGAGGAAAAGAGTGGAAGACATTCCAAGCAATTCCAAGATTTGGCTGGCTGAGAGGAGTTTCAGGAAAGTGTTGAGACTGAAAGCTGATTAGAAGTGACTCAAGATGTAGTTACAAAAAAACTTCTGTTTGCAGAGCCAATGAATTTATATTTCTAAAAAGATAGATCAATGTGAGTTACTGAAGGGAGGTTTGCCTGCAGCTTGAGGTATTGTGTAGGTAATTATGCAGTCCATAACATCTATAAATCATTTAATCTGATTGAACCAGTCTTCTTAGGTTTCTATGGAAAACAACAACATGATTTAATTTCTAATCATCTACCTGCAGAAAAAATTATCTGTGAATGCATGTCACTTCCCTTTGTAAATGCCCGCTATATCACGTATCTCTGCATAATTTATGTTTGCTCACACAGCTTAGTTTTGTTGATTACAAACAAAAAATCATCACCAAGATGGTGCCTGCATGACAAAATTAATGTGCAATATGATAAAGAATTATTTATCTCTTCTCCTTACAGCTGTTTATGCATTTGAAAAATTTTGTGAGCACAAACTCCATAAGGAAATGTTGCAGTTGAGTAAATAACTCCATCCCCTCTCATCATTGGCAGGAAGTCCCATTGACTCCAACAGAAAACAGAGCTAGACAAACTCAAATATTTTTTCAGACCCTGCCAGTCAAAGAACTGGAAAATTTTGTGACTCAGTTTACAAAATGGAGAGTCACAACAGCCTAAAAAAATTGCACAGGCTGCTAAATCAAATTTTGCTCTTGACGCTGATAATCCTCTTCTCAGACCGTGTGTTCACACTCCCACTGCACAGCTCAGCAGTCCAGGTTCCTCCCTCATCCTCATCATCACCATCCTCAGAGTTCTGAGCTGTTTTAACACTCCAGACCTGCATTCCAGAGGTGGACACAAAGCACAGAGCTCTGGGCAGTGTGAGGAACAAGGGACAGCAGCAGCTCTCTCTTAGGTCAGCTCACTCTGTTTTGGAACTGCTTCATTAGGAACAGACCAACATGGAGACAGAGGTGCCACCATGGCCATAACCAGAACACCTGACAACATTTTCTAATTTCGTTTCTCACAGTCCAGCAGGGACATTATAATGCTCTAATCTTCTGCAAGGTTAGAATAAACTGCTGCTTTAAAATTTAAATAACATTTTTCAGCTTATATCCTACTATTAGAAAAAAGAAGTGTGAAATGTGGCTTCCTTATCTTCCCCAAAAGTTTAATTGATTTTATGGAAATGGAGGATTGTACCTTGAGCACTCTGGCTGCAAGCTTGAGAGAAGAAAATTGGTTAATATACTGTAATTATATGACTGTAAAGCATTTGGCTTATTTCCACATTCTGAGCTACCACATTCTTGCTGATTTCTCAGAGTGAGGAGCATTAAATACATATTAAAAAAACATGAATTGTATTAAACACAATGGGCTAAAATAGTATTTAAATAAATAAGGTTTATTTTTCAATTATAATTTTAATTTTTTTAATTATACATTTTAAAAATGATAAATTTGTTATTATCTATAGTGTTTAAAAATAAATTCTACGTTCCTCTTCAGCTATATAAGAGTCCATAGAAATGCCTCTTTAATTAACCATCATTTTGAATATGGACTAGGCAGCATTTAAACCTTAAATATCGTTTTCAATGATCTGGAAGAAAATACAAAGTGAATCCTGGTAAAACTTGAAGAACATGCAAAAATTGGTGGAGTGGCAAGTAATAAGGCAAATGTTCTACAGAACAACCTGTCTCAACTGGCTAGGTGGCTTCATTTGAACAAGATAAAATTTTAATAAGGGCAAATGCAAAGACATAAATCTAGGCGCAGGGAATGCAGGTCATATTTGTGGGATGGAACACTGAAAAAAAAATTGATTCTGTAGGGGGGTAAAGAACTTTCTGTGAACTCCCAGTGTAATGCTGTATCTAAATGAACTAATCTGATCATTGGGAAATTAAAAGGATATTGAAAAAAAGCAGATTATTTTCATTATTTCTAAATTCAAAGACTCATGTCACCAGTGCTGGAACACTGTGTTTAGTCTGGGGTTTGAATTTTTAAAGACATATGAAGAAACTGAAAATATTTAAAAGTCAATTAAAGCATATTTTGACACCTGAAAAATCTGCCTTAAAGCCAGATAAGATCAATATGCTTAGTTTAATCAAGAAAATGCTAGAAAACACTTGTTCATGCTGAAAAAAAGCTGAGAGTAAACCAGCAGAAAGTATGGAAAGAGATCATATAGAAGTCTTTTATAAAAATATAAAAGCTGTTATAGAGGAACTTGTGTGTGTTATGCATACAGAATTCATATGGATAGATGGTAATTTAAACTCATAAACAGTTTGATTCTGCAGCTGTAGAAGGTGCTTTCCCTTGCTTCTTGTGAATATCAATATGAAGGATATCATTGCTCTTAGAATGAGAGATTGGAAGTAGTAATTTCCAAGAAGTCAGGAAAACAGCCAACACCAGAGTTAAGGAGAAAATGTTGCCTTATCACCAATCATGTTCAGACCAGACAGGAAAGACACAAGTTAAATCACCACTTGAAAACAGTATGAAGAATACATTTTCTTTCACCACTCCTTCACAAGGAGGGACAAAGGGATATGGAGAAGCAATTCAAGGAAGGATTGAGATAAAATCATATCTGAATAGAGGATGAAACTATATATGGAGATATCAAACAGGGGAATAAGAGGTTGGGGGTGTGAGGTTTGGGTCTGTCAGTTTTTTTAAACCAAAACATTGGAAGTAAAGAAGAATACAGAGAAAGATGAATGGATGTTTCCTTTAGAACCACCTTACCAAAAATAGCCAATATCAATTTTCAACAAAAATTAAATTGTTTGTTTGGTTGCAAAACAGCAACACTTACTGTATTATTCCCCAAAAAAACAAAAAACAAAACTCTATAAACCTGGTGTGCCTACTATTAACTTCTTATTTCCTTACTTACAGGAGGAGAGGAAATCTTCTGTAGTATCAGGAGAAGTTTTGTACAACAAATCACAGTCTGTGTGAGCCTACAGGAGAAGATTTCAAATAGTAACTGTCATTTTAATCAGACAGCAAAACCTAACACGTAGAATTAAAATTAAGTGCACTTGTTTACACTGAAGGTACCTGCTTCAAGATAAAGCTTATGTTAGATTTTCCTTAATCTGGAATCTTTAAATCAAGATTTGACTTTTGTCTAGAAAATACATTTCAAAATAAAGTTCATCATGCAAGTTCATCAACCCAGCTTTCTTGAAAATACATTTTATAAGAGGAATGGGAGGAAGGAAGACTCAGAAGGGTAAGAGAGACATCAAAAAATAAAATGAACATCCATATGTTTTCATATTTCTTCAGACTGCATCTAATAATTAACCAAGGACACTCATAATTAAAGAAGGGTAGAGAATTTCCTTTCAAAGTACTGAACACACAGTGACTAATCACCTAGAAATACTTTTAATTTGTTAGAGTTTCAGCATCAGCTTAATTTTTAAAGGTTTAAATATTGATTATTGGCCTGAAGTACTCTGTGTGATGTTTCCAAATAAATTCTTTCTGTATCTTTAAAGTATTCTCTGTTACAGAGAACAGTATGAAATATTAATCTGTATTAATTTACTTTAGATTATGCTGATTTTATTTTGTCAGATACATGGTAATATTTCTAGAAATAAATAATAATAACAATGTAGATAATTTCTGCAGGGAACGAAAGTATATACAAAGGAGAAATCTGTAATTATGAAAAACATAATATGCAATATTTTTTGTGACAGCAGGCTCCATGAAAAATAGCTGGTAGGAAACAAATTGGAGAGAAGCAAAGGAGCCAAGTTAAAATTATCAAATTATTTAGATGTATGGCACAACCATTTTCTTCCTGAATATGGACTTAAGCATATTTGAAAATAGGGCTTTGGTCGATATCAGTGACCCTGAATTTAAAGCTTCATAGATTATTTTTATCTATAATCATCTCATAATTACAGCAAAGGTGAAAATAATTTTAAAAATGTGAATGCATAAAGAAAGCTCCCTTTCAAACTTCACATTGTGGCAATTCCAGCTAAAACCAGCACTACTTTCTGTGACTGAATTCTGCAGAGCCTTTACCACTCCCTTTCCCAGGGATGTTTAAAAATATAAACTGTTCACTTATCCTCCTATCTGAACAAAGAAAGAAACGGCATTTTCTTAAGACATCAATTTTTACCTCCTTCACAGTGATTTATAAGATTGCAGTTTCCCTTTTATTCTGTCAAACAGACATCTGTATTCTCATTGCAGCTGACCTCTGAATGCACCGTGGGAAGCAGAAAAGTTTGATGCCATCACTGCAGGGTAACCTCTCGTTACAGAAGCAATGACTGCTCGAGCAGCAGGAGACTCTGTGAGAAACTTCTTAATTCCAATCATTGAAAAGATGACTTCTTCATCAAAACGATCCTGGAATCCCTGATATGGTTCTTGAAAATGAAAATATTGAAGGAGCAGTGTTTAGTCAACGGAGGATTTTGTTAGAATTGATGCAGTGAGCAGGGCCTTATTTTCCTGGGATGTCTCCAAGAAATGAACCCTCAATTCTTTGTAAATCCACCATACTGTTTTTACCTCCAAACTATTATTTTAACCCAGGTTAGACTTTGTCTGTGCTTCCTAGTGCATTCCTACCAGCAAATACCAAGGGATAACCTTGGAGTGGTGTCATTAAAGGTATGGCTTCCCACAATATGTTTGGAAGTTATGGTAGGAGGGTACACAACAAAAGCAACATCTTCAGAAAGCTTTGCTTATCTAGTATATTTAAGCAACTAATATTTTAAGTTAGGAGGTGTCAGATTTCTCTCAGAGGTTCTTCCAAGAAAATTGTGCCCATTTGGTTTGTTTTGAGGGGAGAGGGTAAGGTGGTCTGTTTTTTGTTTTTGATGGGGAAGCAGGGGAAAGAGCACTCTGTGGCCATTGGAGGAAAGTACAGCAATGACATCACTTTGTGCAAAGTTGCAGATCAATCCCAAAATGGTATTAGCTCTAGCAGTCACTTGGGAAATAAAATAAAAATAAATAAATAAAAACAAATAAAAATAAATAAAACAAAAAATATCAGCTTGACTTATAACTGTAAATGTTAAAGTCTGAGAAAAAAAGTGGAAACTACAGGATCTAAAACTTCTGGAGAAAGAAAAGCATCATGTCAGTCTAAAGATAAACATATCTATGGAAAAGAAAGCACAGGATAAAAACAGTACTGCAGGAAAACATCACAACAGAATAGGTGACAGACAGACACATCTGAGATGGAATGATGTTAGCAACAAGACACATAACTAGGAAGTGTCCAGCATGAGAGAAATGCAATATGAAATATAATATGAAATATAATATATGTGGCTGACAAATGGAGGCAAAGGAGAAATAAAGGTACTCCAAAGGAAAAAAAAAAAGTCTATGGGATTTTAGTAGCAGTTCTGAGCATCTGTAGTTTAACCTTTCTAAACAGAACTTCTGAATCTTTCCTAAGAGATGGTAAAAATCATCACTATTGACAGATGTGTACAGTTGTTTGTATTTGACATGGATGTTTGTTATCTATGCCATAGGGATATGCAGAGAAGTTCTTCAAAAAGAAACACCAAATTCAAGACATAATGCAAAAAGGCTAAATTTAAATAAATAAATAAAAATAATAAATAAAAGCTTAAAAAAATAATAAAAGCTAATAAAGTTGTTCAGAAACAACATTCACACTCAAAACCTTCTGACGCTGGGTGTTTCAATATTCTGAGTTGCAGAATAATCTTCCTTTCAAAACCCCAATACTGAGATACTGCATTTTTGCACCATTTTTGAAGTCAACACTTCTGTTTATCTAAATATTCTAACAAATTAAAGTCCTAAGAATGTTAAAATTGAGATTTACAAATCAGTTAAACAAATATCTAAAGTAAAATTACTTCCACAACTCTGAGAACAGTACCAGAATCTAGCATAGCATATCATACTAATAGAGAAATTCCCCATAATGAGTCATTTAGCTAGTTTTGATCTCCAAGCCCAAGACTTACTAAGCATGTTGCTAAAGGAAGTAGAAATTGTCAATCATAAACTGCCAGGGACAAGTAGGCATCTTAAAATCTAATTCTCAAACAATGTGCAAAGAAGTCTATCTGGTTTTGGCCAATCAGTTGCCTTTAGCAGCCATAAAGAAAGACCATTCATGTTGCCCTACCATAAAATGTGGAAAATTGCATTTACTTTTGTTATCAATTCTCTGGGAATCAAAATGTCCCTATGAAGCCACAATAGCTGTAGACTCTGCTGGAGAAACCAGCACTGCTCGCTCAGCAAATCTTTTAGCCCAAAACTATCTAAAGACATAGTTTTGAGGGATATTCTCAAGAACCACACACTTCTGTCTTCTAGAAACATAGCTCATTTCTTCATTTCTTTGCCACACCTTGTAACAAAAACAAACAAACACACACACACATAAAACAAAATAAAATAAAAAAAAGACAAACAAAAAAACCCACCCAAAAAACCCTTAATAACTAAAACAAAAGAGGACTAAGACATTAGCAATGGTACTTCTCTTTATTGGGAGAGTGGAATACTGAAAGACACAAAGTTTTCCAATTAGTTCTGAAAAGAAAAGAGAGGAACAATTCAAAATATTTGGTTTCCTGCTCATCTGTTACAGCTTTAACCATGGTGACCTTTTAATTTAGAATTACTCAGAAACAATTTAACTTATGATGACCTTCCAATTCAACATCTCAAAGACAAATGACATTTAAATTTGAAGACCTAAGAATTTATTCAATTATGATATTTCTTTCCTCAGAACCTCTTTGCAGGTTCTGTGCTATACCTGAGGGCTGGCTCCACTCACTGATAGTCCAGCTGACTATCTCCAATGGAATTTCCATGATCTCAAGTATGACCAATGCCCAGCTTTGACAGCAAGAAAACATCGAAAAGCACAAGGACTGTATTAGTCATTGTCAGTGATCTTCTGCACAGCCTTACAAAACAAGGACACGGCTTTATACACCCATATCTTATCTAGCACTGAGGCCTTATGTAAAAAATTGTACATGTCTTTGTAAGACATTTTTCAGTCTGAGGTCTCCAAATAAACAAAACATTACTTCTACACTAATACTCCACTTTACCAGACCTTGTAAGACTTCCCTCCATTTGCTCTACATCTCACTTTCTAAACCACCAACTATGCACCTCACTCTGCTGGTATCATACGGGAGCTTAGTTTGCCATTAATTTTCTCTTTGCCAGCATCAAAATGGATGAAAAAGATCAAAGTAGCTAGAACACCTGACTTCAGTAAAAATGCAGGTTCTGCTTCCTAAAAGGTTTTGCACCTTCAGGCTGGGGTACAGCTGGACAGAGCTGTGCCTGCAAAGAGACAGAGTACAGGGACAGATCCCAGCCCAAGGAGAAGTTGGCATTTAGGACAGAGAAGCCATGGATTTGCTACATTAAGGAGATACTTGCATTTTTTTTATTTATACTCATAAATCAGCAACTCTGTTACTTTGAGGCCATCGTTCTTCCCCACAAGGTAAGAAAATGTTTGGTTAAATTACTGCATAAGGACTTCTGCCTCCTTTGCTGTTCTTTACCTAAAAGGCTGGATTTTGTGTGAGTCTACAAAGCACTTTGAGGAGTTTTCTTAAGATAAAAAGGTTAAATGAACAAAAGCCTGTAGAGACTGCATGACCCTGCTTCAGCAGCTGCATTATTTGATTCACTGGAGCTGAATCAAAAATTGTCAGATCCAACTGAATGTTCACAGGCACAGTGAGCTGATGTTTGTAGCTGCAAGCTGGAAACATAACAAGCACTTCTTCAGCTGATTTTTATTCTTGTGTTTGGCAGGAAATATCACATGTAAAGGGATATGAGGCAGGAATTTAACATCCAGAAGGGTCAGCAGTGGAACCTTGGTGCACAGAGAATTGCACTGCATCTTCAAAGCACTAATTTTTCAAACTAAAACCAGAAATCTACACTCCTAAAACATGAAAGGGTTATCTAAAGCTACAGCTTTTAATTCACCAGTTGGCAAGAGAGCATATATATGCAGAACATTTAAAAATATTACCATTTCTATGTCAAATTAACATTGAAAAGCATTAACAGATCGTATTAACCTATTTTCCATCTTGTTTCTGTAACTTCAGCAAGATATGGCCACTGTTGCTTATGATATCACCAGAACACATCACTGAAATCAGAATTTCCCAGAATAAGTCCTGTGAGATTCAAGTTAGAAGTCAAGCAGGGCTTCCTAATCAGTAGATTTCTTTTTAAAAGCTACTTGGATTAATAAAATAACAATTACTTTCACTCTCAATCTTCATCTAAATTGTTGTAATCTTGGACAAATAGAGTGTAATGAGATCACCTTATGCTAAATTGATTTTTCTATTTTACAGAGCAAAGTGCTTTTCAGTTCACAACTCGGCAGCACACCAATGAAGTTATGATCAAAATACTCCTTTCAGTATGGGAAATGTGAGACAGGCACAGTATATTGCTTTGCTGTGAAATTCTAATATAAATGTGGGTCGCTTCTATATTCAGATTTCTAAAATGAATGTTTCATTCCTTAAAATAAATTAATTTTTCCCCCCCTTTCCACTGCAGGATTTTTTCTAAACCAGATACATTGCTTTTGGAAATCACATATATCCTCATGAGACAGATAAAGTCATCTTATGTTGAATGGAAGTTGGGACCTACCAAATCTAATACATCTTTTGAATCAAATATATGATCTACTAAATCTTAATGGTATTATGTATATTGAAAGCTAAACTGATGAATCACTGGATAAATTAGCTAGCAAATGCATGACAATACAGTATTTATTAAAATGGATCAGTGATTTTTTTTCAGCTCTTACAACCTCATATATCAGCTCCTGAAGAACTCTTTAAAAATGCAGAGATTTTAGAGAAAGGCAAAAGACACAGGTAAAGAATAGACCAGAAATGTGTGTGATGAAACTGTATGCTGCTGTTTTGCTGGTAGGCTAGCATCATTAGGGCTTTCAAAGAAATGCAGTGTCACTATTTAGTAGACATTTATCTGGGATTTTACAATTAATAGAAAAAACCAAAAAGGCAAAAACTCCCAAAAAATTACTTCATATTTGAGGGAAAAAACCCTAGACCTTAATGAAAGGCTCAATAAAGTAGATGTAGTAACTCAAGAAAGTAAGACTAAGATACATAATGAAAATATTTTTTATTTCAATCTCTGTAAATTTTATTTAGACATAGCTTTCAACAATATAAAGATCATTAAAATCACTTCAAAAATAAATATATTTATCAATAATAATAATTTATTTTAATTAATTTATTAATTAATTTACAACATTTATTAAAATACCATAAAAATTACTTCAAAAATCCCTACAGTGAATTCTAACTAAAACTGCATGTTTTAAAAACTTTGTTGTCACTCTACTTCCAGAATATCTGCCCTGAAAGTTCCAGAAAAGATCTGATAACCCATGTTCACTTAACCTCCTCTGTTTTCCTGGGAAAACTGAAATCTGTGATTACACTGGAATTTTATTTTCCTTAACATCACTCAATTTGCACCATTGTGAGGATTCAAGTATTTTCTGAATTATCTGTCAGAATAAGCGGTCCGGAATTGATTCCAATTTGCACACCTACTAATTTATTTTTTTCCTTTTAATAAAGACAGGCAGATCACAGAATCATGGAGTGGGTCAGGTTGGAGGGGACCACAGTGGTCCGACCTCCCCGCTCCAGCAGGGTCATCCCAGAGCACACGGCACAGGATTGTGTCCAGACTGTTCTGAAATATCTCCAGGAGAGGAGACTCCACACCCTGTCTGGTCAACCTGTTCCAGTGCATGGTCCCTGCACAGTAAAGAAGTTCTTCCTCATATTCTGGTGGAACTTTCTGTGCATCAGTTCTGCTGTTTCCTCTTCCTCACCACTGAAAAGAGCCTGGAAACCTCCTCTGACACATCCCTGCAGGCACTGACAGATATTGATGAAGGCCCTTTATTTATCTCCTCTCAAGGCTGAACAGGCACATGTCCCTCGGCCTTTCTTCACAAGAGAGATTTAAACCTCCTGGAGCCACTCCAGGAGCTCCATGTCCTTCCTGTCCTGAGGAGCCCAGGACTGGACACAGAGCTCCAGATGTGGAGCCCTCACTAGGGCTGAGCCATGGGGCAGGATCCCCTCTCTCAGCCTGTTGGCAAAGCTTTTCCTAATGCATCCCAGAACACCATTGGCATTCTTGGGCACAAGGATGCACTGCTGGCCCATGGACAGCCTGTGCTGGTGCATGGGGATATTCCTCCCCAGGTGCAGGACTCTGAATCTGAATTTCAGACAGTTCTTCTCTGCCAATCTTTCCAATCTATCATGGTCCTTCTGATCACCAAATCCAACCATTAACCAAGCCCCACTGTATTCATCACTAAACCAAATCCCCAGTTTGTAATAATAACTAATGCAAGATAAAAGCAAAACGGGGACTTGAGAGAAGTGTCACTTAAAATGGGATAACAGAAAAGAGAAATACCATGAGACAATATTTAGTAATGTTTGCAGATGTTTCAATTTACCAATAGATTTAACTGCCTTAATACAAACTTCCATCTATTTGGAAAGATCTGCAGGATGTATCTATGACTTAAGAAATTTTTTGTTTTTAACTAATTTGATTTTTGTGGTTATAATATCCATATATTCATATACATATTTGTGTATATATATATATATATATATCTGTGTGTGTGTGTACATGTATTTATATATAAAATACTGGTATGTATTACAATATATCGAATTTGATATCCCTCCCTGCTCAGAATTAATTTACTTGTGCCTTTCTCACTCAAAGTCTGTAACAATTTGTTTATGCATTTACTTAATTTAATGCTCCAATAACATTTCTGAGTCTTTGCAAAATGTTATTCCTTATAAAGTTTTTTGTTGTATGGCTTCTACTCTCTTATTCTGTGATTTACAATAATATTACTGTTTTGGCTTAGTCTGTTTCTGTTTTTTAATGTGGCAGGTTATTTGAAATGCATTTTGATTTCTGATAACCGGGGAAAAATTTGTATTTGCTTTGTAAAGATTTTGAACCTGTACCTCAAAAAATGCAGTGTACAATGTGTTTTATGATTCCACTCTCAGTATAATGTATCAGTCTATTACCCAGGAGAGCATGTAGCTTTCACGGTCATCCATGGCTAAACCTTTTTAACATTTTTTGGACATCTATGTCACGCTTTCAAAATCCAGCTATGAGTATTTGAGCCTAATTCTATTTGCTTTTGATGGATGTTAGACTTCCTTATGCCTTTTAAAATTAGGACACTGGATACTCCTGAAAATTTTATTTCGTGATCATTCTTGTCATTTCTACTATAATTAAGGCAATTAGATATTTTTTTCCTCCTATGTCATTAACATGCATTTGACATACTCAACTGATTATTGGATATTGGACTGCTTTACATTTCTGAACTAACACCACATCATCAAAAGCAGAATGTTCCTGATGAAAGTTAACAGCAAGATTTGAGGTAGAGCAAACTCATAACACAGGTCCTGGTCACTGCATGGTTAAATTCACAATGCTCCATGAACAATGCAGCCACAAACTTGTGAGTGTCAGTACATGTGTTATGAAATTTTTAATTTATTTTATACTAGGGTACAGGCTTGGGGTTTTTAAGACAAGGCTGTCAAAAAACCAAAAATGCATAGGAAATAGCAGGAATAGCTCAAGATAAACCTTATACTCATCATAATTCATGTTGTTAGATTACCTTTGTCATATGTCCTCTGAGGAGCACCTTTCTAGAGCTCTATTTCTTTAAAAATACCGTAATGCAGATAAAGTAAAACACATGCAGTAATGATTTAGCTGAGATGCTACACTGTGCCTACAATGGAGTCCTTCTCTGACCTTGCCAAGTTTACAGACTGTGCCAATAACAGAGCTGAGATTTGAAAACCGACTGATTAAAATTTTGCTCACTAGGATAAAACACTTGAAATGAATCATCTAATTTTCCAGCATGTCCTCAGGTTGCTGCAGGCACAATAAATTACATTCATATAATAGCAAACAACTGTAAAAAGTTAGAGCTAATACAATTCATACGTATTGTTATATGTGTCCTGTTTTTAAAACTCTCAGTTACCTCACATTTTTATGTTCACAAAGAATGAAATACATGACCACTGTTTTTCAGGGTGAAATTTCAGAACCATCATACTGATCCAAAATACATAGAATTCCACTGAAGTCTTTCTCCTGACTCAGGAGACCCCAGAAAAACTCGTATCTGCACATTTCTGATTAACATCAAATGCTGTGTCTGGTATCTCCACAAAGAATAGACTTGCAGAGATGCTGAATGCTCTGGGTATAACCTTGCACTCCTGTGAAATGAGCAAAATATATATAGAAAACAGCAACAAGCAGTTGCAATGTAAAATAATCAGCAGTGGTGGTAATGGATTTAATGGCTGGCAATGCCTTGTATACCATGGCAAAAATTAGATGTATCATATGGCAGCCTTGTGAGGGGTTCCAAAGGGCAGAGGTTCCCCTAAGGAGGAAAATCTTTGGATTTTCTCTCTGCTGGAGAGATGTAGGCTCCTCCTCCAGAGAGAGATTAAAAGCATCCTCTTCCTGTTTCCTTCTCAAGGAACAATGTAATTACCAGTGTAATTTAGGTCAAGACACTTAAAATCTAAATTAAATTCTTTCACATTACTAAAATATTATTTTTGATTCCTTCTATTTGTACTGCATGCATTACAGTAGTTTCCAAAAATTTCAGAGCAAAATATGGTGGATGCTCTATAAAGACATCAAAAGACCCTACAATATCTCCTCACGCTTGTCTTCTTTTTCTGTTCATATGATGCCATGAGTAACTCCCACAATTACTGAAAGGTACAGGAGTTACATTTTGCACTCTGTGCATTAATTGGATTTGAAAGCACTTGAACACATATATACATATGTCAGAATGCCAGCTATCAGGCAAATTGGGGAAACGCCAAACCTAAAAGAAAACTGTAAAAATGAGATCATTGCAGCAGTTCTCAGCATGCTTAAAATTTATAATAGGCTTTTCAACTGCATTTGAAAGCATATGGATACTCTTAAAAGGAGCATCATGATTTTTTAGCTCCTGAAAATAACCTGCACTCTTCTGAGTGCAGAGTCTTCCTACTGTTCTGCTGCACTGGGAGCCTGGTGCCTACGAGGTAAGGCAGATTTCTGTACCATGAAATACTGATATTAGATATCTTTTTATTGCAAATTGCATTACCATATCAAGCATTCAATATATTCCCAAAATAATGCAAAAGTGTTAGCAAGTTAAAACTGTCCTGCTGCTAAGCTACAGCTGAAAATATTTCATTTTTCATGCTACAAATATTTGCCTTCAATTTCAAAAAATGACAGCCATTATCAACAGATGAAAAACAAGTTTATCCTAAACAGCCATTTA
Source organism: Parus major (assembly GCF_001522545.3). Lineage (NCBI taxonomy): Eukaryota > Metazoa > Chordata > Aves > Passeriformes > Paridae > Parus > Parus major. Next base: position 10,995,990 of record NC_031771.1, on the reverse strand, counting down.
TCTCAGTAGTAATAAGGTACAAACAGATCACCTTTAAAAAAAGTATTAAAAAAAATCAAAAAACAACAGTCCTCCATTGATTTTGCTATATATAAGCTTTAATATTTTATAAATTACTCCACAGGTGACAAATGAAAGAGTCTTCTCCAAAAAATAATCAAAGGTAGACCAGAAACTCCCTGAAACAAAACTCTAATATTCATGTAAGATAATAAATTTATAGACCAGTGATTAGATGTTACTACATTTTAAAGAATATTTCTTTATTCCTTTGTAGCCCTGAATAAGAGCTTTTCTCTATCAGTAATATATTATCCTACAACTAAAGGGAAAAAAATGCAATTAAAAAAGGAATTCAATTCATGTGATCCATTCTTTTTTTTTCCTAAAAGAAAAGAAAAATATATTAATCAAAGCTCAGATTTTGGTATTAAACACATTGAACAATTACATGGAAAAAGATGTTTCCTTTTCACGTAGGGTTCATTCAATTTAAGTTTACTTATTCAGGAAAACACTTAAGCACATGCTTGACTTTAAACACATGCTTTGGGCCCAGCGAAGCAAATGGGATTTAATCACATTCTAAATAATGATGGATATAAAGCCAAAAGATATTAACACAAATGGTTTTTGGATTCGGGCTCAGCATTTTTCAAGTCTTAAATATACACATACAGACATGTACATACACACATACGTACACCCACACACAGACACACACACACACAAAGATCTGTCTCCAAACTAAGCCAAAACATGCAAAACCAGAACTCAAATGATGATTTTTCTAAGATATCAGAGTTAAACTGAAAACAGAGATTTTAAAATACAGGCTTCTTTATCTTACTGGCTCCTTAAATCACAAGTATATTTGCTCTAAAGTCTGAGCATCTCCCAGCTGGAATCTTCCTTCCATAGTTTTATGCCCCAGGTTTTGATCTTACAGAAAATAAATTGTTTGGCTCTAACAAAAAATCCAGTTTACATAGCTTATTTTTTGTCATGCTTTGATTCCAGGAACAAGAATCAATTCCTCTTCTAAAGAGATGAGTCTCCTGATAAGAGATTCATGTTGGCAAAAGCACAGACTTTACATCACAGATCACTTTATGGGCTTTTTCAAATGAGATACAGAATTAAAAATAAGTCATCCAATATTTATAATTTGATTACTATAATAATTATTCAGTCACTTATTGGGTTGATCATTAATCATTATTTTGCTGACAAATCAAATGAAGATTTCTTCTTCTTTTATCTACCAAATGAAGAAAAGAAGCATTTGCAGAAAGAATTGCTAAAATAGGGATTGGGTGTAGCTTCATTGAGAATATGATGCACATGAGCATCCTTTTTTTGGAGCACATTTAACAGGCAGCTAAGCTCTCTAAAAGCTTGATAATAACTGAAGTGTAAGACTTTCCCCCTAAAACACAGCACTGGGACAAATCTGCCCAGCAGTAAGACTATATGTTTAAGGAGGCTTTTCCTGTGGACTGAAGATAATGACCTGATTATCACTTGATGAAGATCTACAGATGTGTGGAGAGAGACAGTCAAACAGTCAGAAAAGTCAGGGGAACAGCAGGAGAGATACTTACCATCAGATCATTTCTGCTATTTGGAAATCAGAATGAAACACAGAAAATAAACTGCTATCTCTTCCATTCCTATTGTGCTTGAGGAAACAGTTTGCTACATCTTCAGCCAACAAGCAAAGTGGCATCTAAGAAATACTTCTTAATACCACTGGTTTCTTCCCAAAACAAGAAAGAAAAATACCTTGCCAAAACACACAACCCCCCCCCCAAACCCCACACAACTAAACAAAAGAAAAAAAAAAAAAGTCAAACAAACTCCCTTCAAACCAAATTCTTTCTAATTGTTAAAAAAACTCACAGCTGAATAGAAGAAACTGCTTTAAGTGAATGCTTATAAAAATAAAAGAAAGTTCTGTACCTTGATATTATGTAACACATTGGTCTAATGGTTTCCTGCACAACTAAATCAGGGTATAAATCTCCTCATCCATGAGGAGGCAACTTCAAAGCCTATCATGGTGGGATATGGAAACTCCATGTAGGTGAACACCTACACTGAGTACACAGGTTCTTGGGGTGTGACTCAGCACAGGTAAAATGACTGCGTCCAGGCAGCCAGGACTACACACAAGAGATTTTATTTCTTACCTATGGAAAAAAGGCCCCCATGTCCAAGACACAGGATGTTCAGGATTCTGTCCAAAACCCCTTTATACACCATTGTTTGCAAGAGCAAGCAGCAGGGTGCCAGTTGTGTTCTAACAGCCTGAGAACAAAATGCATCCAAAGTAATGCAAAAAAATCTGTCTGATTTCCTTCCCATGTTTCCACAGAATCAAAAGATGAACTTGTGCCACTAATCTCCCTCTGTCTGGAGCACAGATGAAAAGCTCATCCTGGAACCTATACTAATTCAGTAAGCTCTGCAACAGGGTGACTTACATTTCCAACATCATACAAACTGAAGTGAATCATTCTTCTTATTTGCAAAGCTGCTAACTTCCAAGGGTGGCTTAGAAAAGATGTAAGGAAAACATAGCTGAAAGGCATCCAAAGCACATTCCACACCATACATGGAAAACATACCAAGATGCCCAAGCTAGTAAATTTATTTATCACATAAACAACAATAATTTCCAAGCTTGGATTCAGAAGCTGTAAAATTCTCAGTCATGGTAAACTTGTATGCTTCTCAAAGGACTGAGGTAAAGATGGTTCCTGGGGATATGTGGGACTTTTCTGCTTGCTTTTAATATGTTTGATAATTCCTAATACACAAGAGTTATAATACTTAAAATTGTAATGGGAGTGCTGTTAAGATGAGCATTATAAATCCTTCTTTTGGCAGAGAGAAGAGCTGGACTTGAGAAAGGCACAAGAACAAGGATGAAAAACATTTCAGATACAAATTGAAGATATGTCTACACAGCTATATTAACACCCATATCAATAACTAGAATTTTGGGATACATAAAAAAATTGTGTTGAAATTTCATTTAATGTTTGATTGACGGATTTTTCCATTTCCATTAGATATTGCATCTGATTTGCTGTTTGATAGGATAATTGCTTTGTTTTGGTAACTCTTCATGTTACCATAACCTAAAGAACTGTAAGTTTTTAAAGTAATTTTCTTGAATGTGTTCATAATATTCAATAACACTAGTCATTACCCCAACATTTAATTTTATTGATAAAATTTTTATTAGATTAAGCACTTTTACAATAGCATAATCTAAGTGTCTTTTTTTTTAATACAAACATGTGATATGCTATTAGACAATCCAGACTTTTGCCTAAATCTTCCATTTGCCAGTTGTATCTCAAATATTACTTGCATGGATCAGCAGAGAAGCTGGACACACTGCCCATAGCCAGCTTAGATACTCAAACTGACAAGCATTAAAACCTAAAGGAAGGTTTCCCATCCCTTACCTGGACAAGCAGTTATCACTTGTCTCTTTCCCAGAGAGAAAAAATTATATACTCTTTCCATGCACTGCATTTTACAACTTATCCAACTAAAATCCATTCTATTCTCCTTTATTTCAGGTTGATTTTTATTCCAGATTACCTTATGGAGGAGGATTACTACACAAATTCAAAATATTTAATTGAAATGTATCTAAATATGCTTCAAAGAGTTTCAGTCTTACTGAAATAAAGTATTTCTGTGAATCTTTTCAATATTCCCAGAATGAAAGTTTCTGCAATCTTTTTATTAAGGTTTTATTTTGATTCATGATCACTAGAGAGAATTTTTTTTCAATTTTTATTTTTGACCAGCTTAAAAATAGCTAAATAATGTTTCTTATCATTAAATATTACTGTCACAATTTCATATCTTTAGAGATTCCAGGAAGAAAGTACTAGGAACTGTATAAATACCATTTTACTTTTCATCACCATAGATTCCCTACCTATTGACAAAGACCTCAGCTTCTCAAGACTGTTTTTTCCCTCAAAACAGATTTTTCAAGTGGTCTTGCATTTTAAGTTTGAATTTAACCTCAAAACAGTAAGGTCCAAGGAAAGCATTTACAAGGGCTCATAAGTTATCCCTAACCGGCATCGCTAATATTTTGCAGTGGTTTATGACATTTCATTTACATTGTTTTCATTTCAGCTACAGTACTCTCAGTGCACACTTTAGATATGAAGAGGCAGTACTTACCCAAGAAATGGCTGCATTACAAAAAAAACAAAAACAAACAAAAACAAACAAAACAAACAAAAAAACCCCCAAAAAATCAATATCTTTTATTTCTGATAACACCCATACAAAAGAAGATTTTCTTTGCTTTTCGTGCAGATTTATTGAGATCTCATACCAGTTATCCTTGACTGGTGACCTTGACCAAAATTTCACTGGTACTGCCTCCTCTCTCTCTCTCTCTCAGCCAGTTTGGAAACAACAAGACAGTGGCCTTTTCAACTCTTCTAGCTGTATTTTTGTAACAGCAAAGAGCATGGAATATTTGAGCTTTGTTAGGATGAAAAGTGGAACATATTGTGCATGCCTTGAAAATTGGAGGCCCAGTGTTTACTAGTTGAGCTGTTGTTAGGATAATCAGGGAACTTGCACCCGGAATCTCTTAATTACATGGATATTGCCTCTGTTTTTTAGGCACAGCAGATTATTGGGAGAGAGAGAAATGGCAAGTGCTCATACTGCTGGGAAAGAAAATAATTCAACAACAGCATTTTATTTAACTCAACCTCCCTAAAGTGTTTTAAATGAAGACAGTCATTAAGGTCTTATAATTAAAGCCTTACACAATTATAAATTAATTAGGGCCTGATCTTGTAACATTTTCTCTCTGGAGAGCACACACATCAGATTCCCTTGGAATACTTGTACACCAAGCACAGTTGCTGCTAGGATGGATGTATCTGATCTAGCTTTAACCAAACTAGCCTGAGTGCTGTGCAGCAGTAACAGAGTAAAGCTCAGAAAATACTGCCCTTTTAATTACTTTTAGGCCTATTCAAACACATTTTTGTAGTCCACACTGCACTCTGTCACTGCAGCTACTCTGCCAGCACAAGCAGGAATAGACTGTTTCAAACTGCAGTGTAGTTCTGTATCATTGTGATGAGTAAATGCTAATTTACTCTAATAATTCTAAGCCTCTAATTTTCCCGACTGCCTAAGGATGCCAGATACCAGCTCCCACACTATTAAAAAAACAAAAGTATTTTAATAAGAAGACCTATGTCCAACTAATCCTTAGGGCTTTACTTACAAAAGCCAAGTCAGAATTAAGGAAGTGTAATTGAATTACACTTGCCAGCAGCTTTTCTTAGCTACTGCGCTGGGTTTGGCTGGGGTAGAGTTAATTCTCCTCACACTAGTCAGTATAGGGAAGCAATTTGGGGTTTTTTTTGCTGGAAGCAGTATTGGGAACACAGGGATGTTTTTGTTATTGCTGAGCAGGGCTTACACGGAGCCAAGGCCTTTTCTGCCTCTCACCCCACCCCAGCAGTGAGGGGGCTGGGGGTGCAGAAGGATTTGGGAGGGGACACAGCTGGGACAGCTGATCCTAAGTGACCCAAGAGATATCCCATTGCATATGGAATCACGCTCAGTATATAAAGCTGGGGGGAGAAGAAGGGAGGTGGGGGACATTTGCAGTGATGGTGTTTGTCTTCCCAAGTCACTGTTACTCATGATGGGGCCCTGCTCTCCTGGGAGTGGCTGAACACCGGCCTGCCCATGGGGAGTGGTGACTTAATTTCTTGTTTTCTTTTGCTGGTGAATGTGGCTTTTGCTTTACCTAATGACCTGTATTTATGTCAGCCCACGAGTTTTCTCACTGTTACTCTTCAGATGGTCTCTCTCATCCTATTGTGGGGAGTGAGGGAGCACCTGCCTGGTGCTGAGGTCAAACCCAGCAGGGGAATTGTGAAGGGCTGGTGGGCACTCCACTCTGCAGCAGATACACTTTGAAGCATTTGTAGCTGTGCCTGAGGTCATCTGGGGCACCTCAAAGCGTTTGCCACGAATAAGGCGATGTCAGAGCAGGTACAGCCCTGCAGGGATGGATGGTAACCATGGGAAGGCCCGGCTGACACGGGTATCTGTGAGGCTGTGGCTCAGAGATAAGGCTCTGCTTGGAACAGGTACAGCCTGAAGGTGCTGCAATCTGTGGATAAATCCAGGCCCAAGCAGGGGCAAGAGGAAGAGCTCACTGTAATGCTAAACCTTATCTGGTCCAAAGGTACTAGGGTGGAGATGACTGCTGTGGAAATAGCTTAAAATTCTGAGATCCATGATTTCAGAATTCCCATAGCAGGAGGCCCTTGCTTCTAGTCAGAGTAGGAGCAAGAGGAAGAGCTCACTGCAATGTCAAAGCCTATAATTTAGCCCAACAGGACCAGGGATGGAGATAGGAACTGATTTATGTTTAAACTGCTGTAAGCCATGATTGGAGTTGCATGTTATAGGATTTACTACAGCAGGAGCCTCTCCGGAGGAGTGGAGGGCAGGTGATACAAGAAGCAGTGCAGGTGCAGCAGTGACATGACCTGAGATGGCTTTGGTGCCCAATAACTCCACTCAGCACACCATGTCTCCTGTCCTGGGTGACCACCACATGCAATTTTACACCTCTGATTCTCTCACTCATTCTGTTGAGTTCCTGGGGTTAAACCATAACAGCTACAGTGAATGTCAAAACAGGAAAGTAAAGTTTCTTCACCTTCCTTTCCTCTTGGATTCTAACAGACTTTCTTTGAAAAAAAAAAACTGAATTAAAAGAAAAAAATCAACGTCTATCTACATCTAGCTGGATGTCAGGTATCGTTTTAAAAGCTTCACTGGGCATTCAAAGCATAATCATACTTCAGATGATGTCCTCATTTTACACCACAGGAATGGCTGCAAGAAATGTAGTAATAGCCTGAGAAACTAAACTCATGGTCCAATGAAAAGCAGAATCATTATTCTTGCATATAGGTTTCACACAATGATGTTAGATTTCAGTTTTATAAGTGAAAACTAAAGTATTAGAATTAAGTATTAGATTAACCTCTCAAAATCCTTTCAGAAATTGTTAAAGATGCCTTACATAATGTTAGTAACAAGGTTTTGATGATGCATGATACTGCAAAGAGCAAACTACTGTTTTTAACCAGCCTGTGTGTAGTACTTACACACACGCACACACCCCTTCCAGAAGGGGCTACCTAGCCAGGGATGCAGGTAACCGAAAGTATATGCCAAACAAAACTACTTTTCACTGACTAAGGTTTTCCCCAAAATGAGAATAACATTTTCCATAACTGTGGAAATGACTGAATTAAGTTTGGTAATAAAATAGTCATAGCTACTTTTTATGTATGATTCAACATTTCATTTCTCTACTGAAAAATATGGGTTGCATTAATTACATAAAAGAGAAAGCTCATATTTATTATTCAATGAAATGATTACCAGTCAAAAAAACCACAATATTTTAAAACACTGGGGAATATTTAACTCAATGTTTAAAGCATAAGATTTGCTTATTTTAACCTACTTTTCATCCTGTAAAATTATTTATATTATTACAGTTTAATCTTACAGAATTTCAATTATATATAAAATATATTGAACACAATTTGTATTAAGCATTGATAATTATACAGTGGATATTTTTTAATTAAAATAGCTTAGATCTAATTTCCATGCAGTTCTGTGCATAAACCTGTTCAGCAACCACCAGTGAGTTCAGGAAGAGAATACTTTTCCATGTTCTTTTCCCAGTGAGAAATATTGAGGCAACCTCTCATGTGTGGTGCCCTGCATTCCACTGAGATTTCATTGAGATTCTCAAATCTCTGCTTTGTTTTCTGACCTTTCTGGCCATAAACTTCTCTATTGATATTGGCTACACTGTTGTCCCACCAGAATAAAGCTCTTACAGGAGGTGAGAGCTGTGCACAAAGGCAGCAGAGAGTCAGATTGTCAGTAAACTTTCAATTAACAGGAATTAACAGCAAAAGACCTGAAATTATGAAAACCCCATGCCTGAATTTGACCCAGTGGATTCAGAGAAAAGGGCAACAAGATTAAATATTCTTGGTGGACATAATTTGCTGAGAAAAAGCCCTGAGCTTTCATGCCCAACTCATCTTGCCAATTTATATGTGTATCATTAGATTTCTACAGTTGACACATAGATGTCCACAGTAAAGCCTACAGGTAACACCTGTTTGAACCATCCTACTGAAATCCAACAGTCCAGGAGAAAACAGCCTCAGGCTGTCAGCTGCTAATCATTGACATTAGATTAGTACCTTCACTTTCTGTGTAGGAAAGATAAAGGTAGAGGGCAGGACATGAGCCCTGAGTGTCAACAAGATGACATGGGGCCCCATCACACTGAGTTTGTGTAAGTTTTGCTTTTGACTGGCTTTCCTCCTGAGCCCTAGAAAACCAGGACAACCTGAGATCTATAGAATTGAAGGCACACAGGTGATGGCCCGCAGTGAGACAGGTGAATAAAGAGAGTTAAATTAAGTATTTCTTCCTCACAGTACAGAAGGTGACTTGAAAGGATAGAGACGTGTTAAAGGAACTTTACAAGATATTAAAGGCAAGTAATTAGTCTTGCTTTTTTCTTTATTTGGCTATTTATACAATTGTGTTTACTTAAAAGTGCATCCTTCTGGGAAGATGATGAGCTAATATTGGCTGTAATTAAACTGTGCTCCTCTGCCTGATGTAACACCACTGAAGTCAATAAGAAACACTAAAGCCTCATTTCTGGATCTATTGAGAGCTGCTTCCTCCATCCCAAACCATTTACTTACTCATCTACTCCTTCTCCATCCATTCTTTAACTGAAGTTTAATAGGAGGAACCCATGTAATTAGCTCCTTTCTTTTGAATTTCATGTCTTTTTAAAAAGACATTTATTTTATGCTCTGGATGTAAAATAAACTCTATAGCAAGGTTATGTCACGGTTTATTCAGAATAAAGCTAATGAGTTTTCACATTCAAGTTTTACTGTTTGCAGTAAAATCTGCTCACAAAGCACTTAAGCACAAATACAGGCATACTTTTTATTTATTTTAAAAAAGTGGTCAGTATGAAGATAGAAATATCAACAGCAGCACTCTTCTAGTCTAGCTTTCTCCATGAAATATGGAACAGCTAAAGTATTCAAGCAATTCCTCAAATTTATGTGCTGAAAGCTATTCAAATATAAAATAAGCACTAACAAATGGGCAACCTTGTCAGTTGCAATGCTAATAAATCAAATTCACCAAGGTAAGTTAGCTACATTTTGAGTGCAAGTGGATATATCATAAGGGCCTGATAATGATACAACTACCAGGAAAATAAATGTGCGTTCTCTGACCTTGACAATAATTCACTAACAGCTTGCTGCACGATTTTCCTAACATTGAGCCACTCTTCACAGGCCAAGTGTTTATATTTCTGTGGATGGAGAGTTTCACCTGTGTCATCACTCGTCCATTAGGGATTTTAGTGCCCTGCTAAGATTAATTATAGAAAACAATAAATTTCAGGATAATATGAAACCTCCCAGGAGAATTTGGGGGATAGGAATCAGAGAAGCACCGGGGGGTTTTGTTGTGTTGGTTCTTTTTTTTCTTTCAGAGTACTGATCTGATGCCCTTCACAGCATTTCACATGGCTCTAAAACATCTAAAGCTGGATTTCTTCTACCGGTTTTTACTCCCTAAAACAGGTAATGACAGGCATTGCTGCTGGGCTAACAAGGAAGAAGTGCCTGACCATTGTTGGGCCCTTCAGAAATCTTACCAACTTGTAAGAACAGCAACTTCAATAATGGAACACCAAAAGAATGTATTCTATTTTAGGTCAGTGAAATAAGGCGTTATGCACTTTTTTATTACTTTATATGGTAAATTACTGACAGGACAGCGATCTATTTAAGCCAGAGGACAGCCAAGAAAGAACTTCAGGCTCAAAACTAAGAAACAGAAGAATATAGGTCTTGACAAGAAAGCTAAGCATTTAGAAGATGGAGTTTGAAAACTTCATGGTAAGAATTACATGACTCGATTCCAGAAGAGGTAAGAAACTGAACCTGGAGATCTTCACATCTCCCTCTCTTGCTTCCCTCCACCCACAAGGCTCCACTGTCCACAAAAAAAAAATAAATAAAGAAGGGATAATAAGGGATAAAATAAATAAATCAAGGGATAGTGATAAATATCAAGACTGTTATCTCATCCATATGTACCTCCTCTAATGATGTCTGTTATTAAAAAATAACATGTAATCATTTGTAACTTATATTGATTACAGTTGCCTTAAAAAAGCTAGATAAACTTTGAGAAATGTATTAATTTCCATTGCTCTTGGAAGAAGACATGCACAGAAAAAGTACATTTATTTTAACTTAAAAAAATTACTTCCTATAGAAATAAACTTTAAGGCCAGTGTCTCTGTCCTAACTGGATATATAACAATATGTGCAACCAGCTTTGAGGATACAGAACGCAACTACATAGAGGGCTTGACTCACTTTACTACATTTTTTTTTCCATTGTCTAGAAATCTAAAGCAATGGGAGAGAGAGGGAAGAAGTGAACTTATCTAATTATAAGATTTTTTTTTTAAAAAAAAACTGAGTCAAGGAGCATTGCTTTTCAAGGGAAGGTTAGATTTTTTACTTTCCAGCAAACACATTTTTCTCTTGCAAAGTGCAATGTGTGTGGGAGTCTGCTCACGTAGAAAGTGGTTCCCTGATCAAAACAGATGGCATGCTGGCAGGGTAAGTTTTAAATGGCAGAGTGTTGATGTTGAAAGATTTCAACAGCAGCTTCCATGACAGGGACAGAGACATAAATGACAAATACAAAATACAAAGACATTTCAATAACTTACCATCATATCACTTTGTAAGTTAATAACACTCTCAGTTCTCAAGATGTTAGAGGAAGACTTCCTAGCTGTGGGCATGAAACTGTATTCTAGCTCAATAAATCTCAAAACACTAATGAGGGTTCTATTTTTAGGACAATGAAGCATGAAAACTAAGGCTTTTACTGGCATGGGGAAGGAATAAGCTGGCTATTGGAAAGGTCTGTAGCAAAACCCTCGGAGAAACAGAGTGGCCAAGTAATTCCTCTCCTGACTTAAGCAAACTTGTCAAGTTATTCTGAAAGGTTTTTATTGGACTCTGAGCTTTTGTCACACACACTTTAGTTATCCATCCACTAATCTCTGAGGCACAGTATATCAGTGTGATCAAACTGGGGAATCTGTAAGGGTTTTTTTATCAGTGTGTGCATACCATTTTAATATTTTTCTAATGTTGAAAAACATTTAACTAGAGAAATAATTTTAGATATCCAAATTTGTATAGCTCTAGTCCTTTCTCTTTTCATTTCTCATTCCTTTTATACATATCTGTAAGTCAATATTGCTTTTAGGATATTAAGTCTTATTTAGACAAGTTCTTGATATTTGTTATTCTTCAAAATTTCCTCATCTCCTCCTATTTTCACTGTCATTTTTTTCAAGGCTGAGGGTAGTCCATCTTTTTTCTAACTTTCTTTCCAGTATCCTAATCTTTTTCTCCCATCAATCCAGATTCAGTTCTGCATCAAGCTATCCCTGAAGCTTTTACTACCAGTAAGACAAGGCATGCAGTCTTGCATTTTTTGAGGCAGAAACAGAGCAATTGAGCCTTCATTCAACTCCTTGCTGCAGAGGGGGATGCTCAAGATGGAATGACAGCTCTGTGAAGCAGCAAATCATCAAAAGGACATCAATGATTTTTTTTTCTCTGCAATGAGAAAGGTGTGTAGATATCAGCTTGTACAGGAGGTGCTTCCTGATCAATAGAAGTGATATGTAGAAAAGGCAAATTTAAAGTATTTTATAAAAAAACTTTTTGTCATAAAATAATCTTGGAAGGAACTTATGCAGAATCTTGACATGAACAGCAGGATTAAGTAACTTCTTTGTATTTGGTCAAAGAAATAATGGCGGGGGGGAGATGGGGAAAACATGACATCTGTTAATTTCTACTTAATTTTTGTATCTGGTAATGACTATAGTAAAAAAAAATGAACACTGCATATTCTGTACAAGTATCCAAGGCACTGGCTTTATAACTTTGTTAGATTATAGATGAAGGGGCTGTTTTTCAGTCCATGCTTGCTATGAACTAGATAAACACCAATCACTGAGCAATACATAGTAAATAATAGTAATAATAGTAATAATAATGCATCATAAATAAAGAACATAATAGTCCCAATTTAAAATTGCTCTGAAAGATATTTGTAGACCACATATAAAAATTGAATTACTAATGAGAGCTGTATCCCTCATCATATAATAAAATATACTGACTTTTCAGGGAGCTACATCCCAGAAAGTGAGTTGTACCTCACCAGAATAACAGCAACTCACAAAGAAACTTGAATTATTTTGTTAATAAGATACTAATTAATTGACCCTAAGAAAGAAAGGCTAAGGCAGAGGAAAGTAATAAAACTTTCAGTAATCTCCTTTTCACTTTCAGTTCCAAAATAATTTGCTCAGTGCTAACAAAAACATACAACTGCAAGCAACCTCCATGTTTCTCTCCAGAGCAACTGTGAGCAGTTCTTAAATTCAGATGTGCAATCACATAAATATAAGGTTTTACCTTTGTATATTTGTGTACAATAAGGTTGACTAGACTTGAAATATCCTTGCCAAATGCCTGCCCAGGTAGGAGTTAGAACTGCTAAGAACTATTTTAGACAAATTTGTCTGGAATGAATCAGCTAAGTGCAATTAGACTTCACAGTTTTCATGCCTAACCAGGAATTCCTACACTAGTTTTTAACATACAGGATTAGGTCTGTGTTTCCACTTCTGCATGTAATTCCACTATTTTCCTCTGACTTCAAATAACAAGCCACCCTTTCTACAAGAATGACTTGAACCCACAAAAATGGCACCCACATGCTCAATGGTTAAAATCAGTATTGTTTTTTCCCCATATGTTAAGTTTAAAAAGAAGACTTTGCAGACAATCTTGTAGAATGGAATTGAGAATCTTTATAGTTTTATTCATTTATATGCCATTTTTTATGCCAAATATAAGCTTTTTTTTATTTAAGCAAAAGGGGAATTAGTGATTGTGTTCTTGGTTTACTGCTGTGAAGTGTCCTAAGGAAAAGCAAAGCACTTTCTGACTAGATTTTAAAGGCATGAAGAAGGAAATCAGAGGCAAAATAAAGTGTGTTTACCACAAGTCACTGCAATTTATAGTTACAGCATTACTGTTTGGCAGGATATCAGTATGCCATGAATACTCCTTGTAAACATGACTGTGTCAATTAATGTTCCACTATTCTTTTCAGGATTGTGTTCACTGTCTACAGACCTTCCTCTGCTAGGAAAAACTCAGTGATTCACACCATTAAGCTCTCTAGTTTGTCCTATCTACTGCAAAGCAGCTAACAGCTGAGAGAAGTGAGACTGACAGTATTGAGTCTGTCTATCTCAAGTACTCAGAATTGTGAGTCACAGTCCAATGTCCTGAGCTTTAGAGAACAATCTGAGAGATCCTATTATTTGCCTTCTGGTCTTTGAGAATTAAATAGTTTCAGGCTTCTCTCTGCAAAACCAGAGAAGCTTGAAGAGTAAATAAATAAAATACAAATATAAGTTGTGAATATATTCATTTTGCTTTAATAAAAACAAAATATCTATAGGCTGTAAGATGTTGAGGTCTGGCTATTATGCCAAACTGTTCAACTTCAGGCAGCAGCACCTTTTCTAAAAGAAGAGCACTGCAGCACCCTGGGCATTGCATCCTTCATACCTCTCTGTGGAAGAATGAGCTGCAAGTAAAACAAAAGCAGCTGGCAGCTGAAACTACCACTGTGGGACAACCAGAGAAAAGGAAGAAAGGTAAAAAAGGGCTTCAACACCCCACCCTGCCTCCGAAAAGACAAAACTTGTTTCTAACATTTGCATCTGGATTTGGCAAAGTCTGATAAAATAACCATACACTAGCTCTGGAAGACCCCTAAGTCCAGGATATTAACTGAATGCTACCCAGCTCACTGGTACTGAAGATTAGTGTTAGGAAAAGCTTAGCAACTCTTGGTAACATAATGGTTATTTCTGCTATTGTAGAATAGATTAGTGGTTATTTCATTTGGTTGGCAAAATTTTTTTTCTTCATATGGCCCCAAGATCAGAACTCCTATCTGTTGAGATGGAAGGGCACTTTAAGGTACTTCACTCCAACCACAGCTGCCCAAATTGAACAAAGTTGCAACCACTGAGCCTCTGACCCACAATCATCAGAAACCCCTCAGCAAAATGAGTCCCTGAACTTGTCACAGTGGCATAAACTCTGTTGTACTGTTACCCAAACACCCCATCCCTTCACCCCCAAAATTTTACCTGACAAAACCCTACAGATTTTGAAAGAAAACAAGGGAAAAAAGGGACAGGGGAACGTGAGATAGACTGAATTAGACACCTGGCTAGCAGAGCTATCATCACCAAGCAGATGTGTAGTCAAGCTATTCAGCAATGAACCGGGTGACAGCACCTGCTGACAATTTCATCATTAGCCATTCTCCTGGCAGTTTAATATGATGACATCCTGATAATGAACAAATTATCCAGGAAAAAAAGAGAAAATAAATAATATTAGTTAAAGTGAGGTGGGGAGAAATGAGGCAGGACTACACAAAGGGAATCCCAATTAACATCTAGAGCAGAGTAACACAGAGAGCCTGTTGGCCTGGCACCTGGAAATAGAGTACATGAATACAGGAATGCTTGCAAATCAGCACGTGGAAACAATGAAACACACTTAGAAACGTGCTCCCTTATAGCATTTCCACGTCTATAACAAACTGATAAATTCCTTGAGTGTTACAAAGCTAGTTCTAGACTGAGATCCTAGCACTCTACTGTTTTGATCCCTAGCTTAACAGCATCATATAGTAGACAACCACCAGAGAAAATGCACCTATCCCTCTTTAAAAAAGACAGCTAACATGTTCCAGTGGGCTAAAAAGAATTCCCAAGCAAACAAAATTTCATGCTTCATGTTGAATTGAATGAAATAAATGTGATAGTAGCTGTTTAACCAACATGAAGAAAGCTATGATTCACTGTTTCAAAGTAAAAATGTGTTAAGAGATAAGGATGTCATAATTTAAAAATTGATAATTGTACCTGTGATTTAGCTGATTAGAAAAAGAAGAAAAATATATTCCTCTTCACTCTTTAACTAAGAAAAATAACTGAAATCACAAAGGAACTTTGAGCTAGCAGTGAACTGTAAGTCATTAAATTATTCCCAAAAATAATTTCCATGTTCACATGCCACAGCTGTAAAGAAGAAAAATACCCACTTTGTACCATATTTAAAATGCCTTATTTCTATACTATGATACAACCAAGGTTATTTCTTATACCAGAGAAACTCCAACCCCTATTTCATAAAGTGATATTATCATTATTGCTCCAACACTACTACAGCAAGCATTGCACCACTGGCTCAACTGGAAATGGGCATACTTAGCACCATGAAAACTGACTCTCCTAACAGCCAAGTCTTGTACCTTTAGCTTCCATGTGTGAATATACACCAATAATCTGAAAAATATAAGATTCTCGTCATGAAATACCCACTCCTATTTGTCTACCATAATAACACTTGCAAAATGACAGGCATCATGAAGAGATTAATCTACAACAAAATGTTCATTCAAAAGTAATTTTATGTTCCAGGAATCTTCAAGAAATCCTTCATATTCTGCAATCCGTCTTTTAAGAATTTTAATTTTATAACCTGAAAGCTGAATCCTTTTGCTGGGTGCAGCATACAATACACATTGACTACCAGACAAGTAGGCTATTACAAAGAGGAGTTGTTCGTGGCTTATAGTACATAATAAGTACTTACAATGACACAATACATTGCTCTGATAAGATTATAAACACAATATCAGAAGAAAATCCATAAAAATCTAATTATGAGCACAAAAGTTGCAGCATGAAAAGCTAGCTGAGGCGCCTGGACAAAAGGTTTGAAGGTAGTATTAATTTTAAACATAACACTACTGGTAGACTTAATTCTTATAGAAATTTAATTTTGAAGTTTTACTACTAGATGATGATCAGAATAGCTTCAAGGCCAGCAGGCTTTTAGTATTTCTTTTCAATTAATACAGGTATTTTATTCAAACCCAGCTAAGGTTTCCTGGAAATAGGGAAATCAGATGTCTAAGAGCTCAGTGATTGTTAGTTACCTGTAACAAACTCTCCAAGTCAGTCTGAGGTGCTGCAATCCAGAAGAGGCATTTGAACTATCACCTTTGAAAAGCTGGGAGCAGGGAAGTAGAAAAAGCAGTGCACAATCCAAACTGCAGAAAAGAATAATAGAATTAACCCATCCCATGTGCTGACATAACCACAAAACCCAAGTACTCTATCTAGATTACCACAATCACCTGCTTGGACCTGATGCATAATTTTTTTCCAAGTCATGCTAATAATGTAATACAGAACTTTCACTTCTCTATCATAGCTATGGCCTCACATGAGTAATGGTAGAGTGTCTGGGTGGCAAGCTAAACTTAAGGTAGGACACGGATCAGTAAATAAACTTTTCAATAGGCAGATCATCCATCCCTATATGTCTTCATCTGTTCAGCTGCTACAGGAGAAAACTAGAGATCAGTACTATAATCTAGAATCCTATAGGGATTATATGAAAAATATTTTTGGATACTCTTCTCATCAGCAACAAGCATATATGAAGGAAAATAAATACCTTGCCAAGAGGCATGTTTGTTAAGTTTTTAACCTCAAGCTCTATGGAGTCAAACCTCTCAAAGTTAGTGATAAGATTTTCACTGACAAGATGATTGAGTGCTAAATTCTCAACAGGACACAAGTGGAAGGAATCCAATTCTTTGTTCTTTGTGGTAAACATCAAGACATCCTAAATATATAAATACAGATATTAATTTACATGTACATTTATATACACAGAAACAGGATATATATATATATATATATATATATATAGATTGATAGATAGATAGATAGATAGATAGATACACATACCCTGATAATAAGAAAAAATGTGAAGAAATGAAGTCTAAATAGAGAATGACAAAACCTGAGCAGAAAACGGAAGCAACAAAAGAAAAGGTGAAGCTTAGTTATCTGCAGAGGCCAATAGCTCAGAGTGTAGTGCTGAAGGAGGTTTCAAACAAAAAAAAGATTGTGTGAAAGGGATGGATTATACATAAAAAAATTGCCACGGTATTCCTAAATTTTAAGAAGATTTTTGGGGAAGACTATTAAAAACAGGAATAACCAAGGCAGGAACAAGCAATGAACATGCTACAATAAATCTATCAGAGCTATCAGGAAGTAGGTAAGAAGCTGAGGAAGTAGCTGTCACACAGACATGAAGTCATATTTTCCTTTCAATTTCCCCATTGTGGACCTGTGCTATTGCAAAAATGAAACTGGTGAAAAGATATATTCTGTGGTCTGTGACACCCAAGGCTGAAAGTCTGCAGAGAGAGTGAAAAAAAAGCAGGAGAAAGCTGAAAAGAAAAAATGAACTCTGCTTATTTTTCTTTTGACAGGAAGGAGGAAAACAAGTGGAAAAATAAAAGGGGGGAAAAAGAAAAGGTGAAAAAAGAGGGAAAAGAGGGGGAATGAAAAATAGGAAAAAAGAAAAAGAAGAAACATAAGAAAGGATGGAAAAACCCTTTTTTTCAAGAGATACTGTGTGGGGTTTTCACAATTGCCTGTTACAGCTGGCTCCCAATTAGGAAGTTCCTTTCAAACCAATAGAAGTTAAATTACTTTTTGTGTCTATAAGAGGAAGGTTGTGTTCTACATACATATGCCCTTAAGCCCACACTCACCAACCCTCTACCTCAGCCATAAATGCCAGGGCTTTGTTGTTTCAAGATGCTGCATTGAGAATCAGACAAACACCACACTTCCCCAGAAGAAGAACATAAGCTCCATTTGTTCTCATGTTTTTCACATACTAATCCATGTTGAGGAGGCTTAGGCTGAACTCCAGAGCAAATGTGCAAGCGGTCCCTTCCACAGTCTCAGCACAAATTTGGTATTGACAAGTTGTGCATCAATAAGGCCAAACATATCACAGTCCAGAGCACCACCAGTAATGCCAAACACAGATCTTCCTGCCTACTGAGAATCTAAGAGATGATGGTTTGAGCAAAACCACATCCCACTGAACTTCCCATTGGACCAGTAGATCTCAACTTAGCCTTCATTAGGCAGATGTTAACTTCAAGACCAAAAAAAAAAAATTTAATGTGGGAAAAAAGTGTGTTTGCCACACACTTGTGAATTTAATAACTGTGTTCACCAGCAATAAATGCACAGGGTGTTTAGATGGCCACCTTAGTTAACAATAACATACTGTTTTAACTCAGTGGTATGCTCATCAAGAGAGACACAATAAGATCTATTTTGTACTCAGTTTTTTTTATTACCATTTTCTTGCTACAATACTACTTTGTGCAAAGTTAAAAAAAAAAAAAAAAGCCAGAATGTATATCAATATTTACTTTAATTCATCTTTTCTACTCAGTTCCTTCGTCAATGCTGCCACCTTCTGATGCTCAGCAGCTTTGCCAAGCACCTCAAACCCAGAGCTTAGGTTACAGCGCTGTGGACAAATCCCTCACTGCAAGTCTTTGTGGCCCCCAGGCTCGGGAGCCCTCCCTCCCCTACCCTGTTGCACCTGCTCCGCTGGACTTTTACATATGGATGGAAGCAAGAATTTGAAGGATAGAAATTTGTAGCACAGCAGATGTTTGTGAGACTTAACCTATGATGCCGGAGTTGACCTTTGCCCATTGGTCTGGTTCTAGACTGCCCACGCTCCCAAGTCACTGAAGCCACTGAGAACTTCTGGAAGTCCCTGGAAACTGTGTTTTCTGCCTTTCTGCCCTCTCTCCTGGGGAACTCACCATGGAAACTCGCTAGGTTTGTGAGTTTTAACCCCTCTTTATACAGTTTCTGTGCCATATCATGGTTTCCTTTTCTAAGTTCCTAGGCACGTCTAAAGTCTTATTGAGCCTTTTTGATTTAGCCAGCTGTTTATCTGTTCTCTCAAGGAGACCTAGGGAAGGAAAATGGTTCATAAAGATGGAATCATTTTCTTGGAGGATATTGAATACTGACCTACAGCCTTGAACTGAACTTTCCTCACTAGGAAAGCTGCCAGTTTAATATGTGCTCATACCCTTAAAGAGTTTCAGCAGAACTCGATTCATTTAAGAAAGTCACAGGCATTGACATCAGTTTGGGGGATAAAATTAAACTAAAACAACAAAAACAAAAACCAAATGTCAACTCACAATTCAATACAACTCCAGAAATCAGTTTCACGGAACATCCAGCTCAACATAAACAGGTACAATTCTTGGATAGTAAATAGAATAGCAGTATTTGATTAGCAATTAAGAAAAAAATATTTAGATATTATTATTATTACTTATGTTAAAAGTAATGTCTACAACCAAATCATGAAAGCTAAATTCATAGCCAATGTGTGTCACAGCATCTGATGCAAGAACAGGCCAAGTTCATGTACAGCAAGCACAAATTTCAAGCTTAGCAGAGAGTATAAGCAAAGAAAAGGATGCTGTGAGATGGTCTTACCCTAAACCCTTTCACTGGAATCAGAACCTATACAGAACTTCCATTCTTGTACTGCAGTTTAATGTCCCAGCCTCTTGTCTACTGAAATAGAATCAGTCATTCTCTCCCTCTTTTTTCACTCATGGGCCTAATAAATATTTAATGCAAAGTGGAACTGCTCTGATCTGACTCCAGAGCAGACAGATATTTTAAAGCACAGACTCTCATACCCCAGGCAGATGGTCTGATCACTAAACCATTGGTTAAACAGGATGCCCATGTGCTCCACTGTGCTGAGGGTCAGCATCAGTGAGTGTTGGCCTCCAAGGGAAAAAGGCAGAGAAACTCTCACTTCATGAATGGTGGCAAGATTCAAGTAACAAAATCCCCGGTCTTTTACAGAATTTGACTTATCTAGGCATAGACATAATTAAAACTGTATTTGGCATGTGAACTGTATCGACAGAAATCTAGGCAGTCCTGGGATTAGTCAGTTTATTTTTGCAGCTAGGTCTTGGATTAAGGTTCCAAATTTAACAGTAGCAAAATTATCATGCCTATGACACAAGGCAGTGCAATACAGAGAAAGCCCTTATGAGCCATTTACATACCCAGGAGCAGCTCAGCCCTTCCTCGTGGCATTGCACCAACAGGAGGACTGATGAAAGGAATTCCTTTTTTGCTTAGTTCTTTCCTTTTTGTTTCATCTTTTCACTGAGATTATGTTCACCAGGGGCTCAGCAGTTTAATGTGGCACACACCTCTGTAGGTTTGCACATGAGGCTATGATGCACAACATGATTGCCTGTAGCTTGCTGAACATCTGCCATTTTGGTGAATTATTTTAACAAGCTAATAGAACAGTGCACTCCATTGGCTTTTAAGTGCTTTACAAGGCATCTAGAAAAAGAGGTTACTCTCACAGTTGATTATTCATGAGAGCCAAAATTCCTAGGCTGTATGTCATTAAAATAAAATCTCAAAGTTTAGCAAGTTGAAAATACCAGATAATCTTTTAATACCATATACTGAAAATGGTTTGAGACAAGGAAGGAAATCTCTTAGTTGAGTACATCTCAATACACACTGATTATTTTTACAGGAAATCTTCTGGAAGAGCCACAACTCCACATGAACAGCCTGACAGTTGTGCCAGCTGGCTCATCATATTGAGAAATGGAAAATAAAAGACCTATAGATTTTTTTTGGTCGTATTAAGATAGAGAGTAAGTGCAAACCTATGTTTGCTGCATAGCCAAAAGTTCCCTGATAGAGAATGCAGGTGCAGAGTCAGCTGTCAGAAATGTTTACACTGTAATAAATTTCCAAGATTAGTAATATTCCTTTCAGAAATTTCTGAGTTTTAAAGAGAAGTTTTCACAGAAGTGAAAGTTCTGAAGTGTCTGCATAATAGCCTATAGCATAATTTGACTCTAGGGAATTAAATTGCTCCTCAAACTCTTTTTCCCACATATTCAAAGGTTGTTTACAAAGATTCCACCCTTGAGTAAAGACTTTCACTTTAAAGAGGCTCAGAGAAATAAGTGGAGTACTCCCAAATAAAGGTATTCAGTCACTTCAATAATAGTCACAGGATAGAATGGAGTAGAGTAGAGTAGAGTAGAGTAGAGTAGAGTAGAGTAGAGTAGAGCAGAACAGAATAGAATAGAATAGAATAGAATAGAATAGAATAGAATAGAATAGAATAGAATAGAATAGAATAGAATAGAATAGAATAGAATANGAATAGAATAGAATAGAATAGAATAGAATAGAATAGAATAGAATAGAATAGAATAGAATAGAATAGAATAGAATAGAATAGAATAGAATAGATCCAGAGCAAAGAAAGAAGAAAAGCAAATCTCTCATCTAATGGGGCCAGTAGTGTGTGAGAAAACAAGCAAGGCATGTACAGTATGTTCATTGAATGCTGGGGAAAGTAAAAAAAAAAAAGCCTGATCCACAGATGTCAATGACTACTGAATTAAGTCTAAAATATGTCAAGACAAGGAAAGCCAAAAGCTGCAACTTTCATCCTTGAGAACAAACTCTTTGCATTTTTTTAACAAAAGATTTTTAATGTTATGTCAGTATTCTTGACACTTTCACTTGCATTATTCTTTTAAGGTAGATGATTTTAATTATCAAATATAATAACTACAGCTGAATTGTATGGTAATACACAAAAATAATGAGCTGTAAAACTACATAAGGTTACACAACCCAATGGAAAAATACGGGTATCCTCTTCTTTAATAATAATTAAATTATGAAATTATTATTTTGTGTCTTCTAAGAATTTACCTTTTTTTTTTTTTTTGGAGGACACATTTCTTCACAGTTTTTTTTGCTTTAAATTTAATATAGCTATTTCCAAAAGAATTACAGCAGACTGAAATAGCTTTAGGAGAGGGATGAATAAATCTGACAGCTAGGCAGTGAACCTAAATATTGTTTCTTTAAAAAAGGGGTTAGAGTTTTCCAAGCCTTACACATTTGATTTATCTTTTCATTCCTAATAATATGGAAAGAGAGAAATGATTGTACAGAAATGGAGTTTTCTACGTGAGGGGAAAAAAAAATGGTGTGCAATCTGAAAAACTGAAAGAGGGGGAAACTAACATAAACAGAGATGGAAAGGAGTAAAAATCCATATTGTATTACAACAATGGTGATATCAGTTCTTGAATGCAGGTTATGAGCTCTCCCTGTGATGGTCAGTGGCATCTCACAGAAAGGAAACTCAGCAGAATATCTCTGTAAATATCTGCTCATTATGGCATGGTAATCACAAGGCAGCACCAAAAAGAAGTTACCTCAAAAAGCCTGCTGTACTGTGAAATGTATTCATACCTAGCTCCTTATGCTGCATTTCCCTTCCAGCAAGATATTTTGGGAGATCTCCATTAGAAATGCTGTATGGAACCAAGGAGGAAGTTGCACAACCTGTTGTTGAGTTGTAAGATAAAGATGCAACGTGTTAGTGAAAATGTAAATACATGAAAGGTAAAAATGCTTGAAGTAATTCTAATCTATATAATATCAAATATACTGTAATCTATATAGGTACCACCAGCAACCAAGAGCCAGGCTGTCTTCTCTAGCATAACTCACCCTGGTAAACTTGTGTATTTACCTGTATTATTTATGGCAAAGCTATCAAAAATAAACCTCTTTGTTCTACATTCATTGATCATTTGTCTCTGTGACCTGATCTCCACGGGAACTTCAGCAATGTACATTTGCCCCACGAATGGAAAGGAACCACAGGGAAAATTTGAGCTGAGCAGTACAGTGCACCTCCCTCACCTGCAAAACAGGACTCAAACCAGCACTTCTAAAGGAAGAAGTCTCCAAGACACCACCATTATTTCTGGTTCTCTCATGTGCTGCCAAACCTAAACTACTATATCTCATCAAGAAGGGACCTCCAACCTTCCTTGTGCCCACAGGAGCAAAATTTACCAACTATTTCTGCAACTTTTCTAAAAATGAAGAAAAATTATTATTTAGTGTTAATGATATAGTGTCTTCTCTCTGAAACTGCAAGTAGCAAGGCATCAGGCACACAGGATCAGTAACCCAGGTGTGTCAAGTGGCCCTGTTGTCTCGATGAAATTGCCCTTTTTGAAACCAGTACCACTTTTACTTCATATGAAGTGTAACAAAAGAAACTCCTTCTGAAGAGCAAATAAAGAGTAAAAAATAAAATTGAAGATAAACATGAAAATCTGAACAAGGAGGAGTGATTGGAAGGTGAAGAAGAGAAGACTTGCACCAGAAGTTTTCAAAAATCATTTTTGGACCACTGGGTGTAGAAGAATTGCATTGACACTAGATGTACAAGCACAGAAAAAAAACAAAAAAAAAACCCAAAACCAAAACCAAAAAAAAAATCCGCAAAAAAACTCTTAGAGCTCAAATAAGTCTACTGTTATTTCGCCTTTGCCTCTCCTCTCAGCCCTTCTGTTGTGTTGGCTTTTGCTGTATCCAAGTAACAATCTCTGATCTCACTCTTTGACTGTTTTTTCCTCAACAGCTATTTGTTCTTTTCAAACCTTATGCTGCTCCCCAAATTGGTTACTTCAGCTGTTTGCTCAACCTCTGGAAAAAGAAAAGCAACAGTTCCTGTTACCAGGCAACATCCAGTTTCTTTCCTGGGAGGCTGTGACAAGGTACAGCCCTGCTGCTCCTTACACCATGGCTCAGTGGACTTCAGTCCACAGCACCTGGAGCTGGCAGGAAACAGCTAGTCTCTTTACTTTGCTCTGAGAGCTATTTTATAATTAAATCATGTAAAATCAACCTTCTACAGCTTGATTTCTACGCAAAATTCACAGCAGCAACAGGCCAGCAAAAGAATTTAAGTGCAGTATTAGTAAGGTTATGAGATTAACCAGGACCATATGAACAAAGCAATTTATCTAAATAAAATCCCATCCTTCAACGTGTAAGATGGTTGCTTTTGGCAACCACAAATAAATCATTTGTTCCTTTCACTTTTTTTAATTTTTAAATCATGTGCTTTGTTCACTTCTTGTTCAACAGAGCTCAGCAGAGAGAGGGCTGGATCCTACAGCCTATGCAAATGGGGAGTTCTTGGTGGGTCTCCCCATGAACTGTGCACTGCCAGCCCAGCCCCAGAATTTCTTCCAGCACTGCCTGAAAAAGTGAAATTCAGTCCATTTTCCATTCTTCTAGTTGGAGAGAATTTAATGTTTAAATTATTTTTGTGAAAACATAAGACATAGGATACAGAGTGCCAGTAAGAGAAGACTTCTAGCTTCCTTTAAAATGCTTTTTCCAGTCCCTTTGGGCTTAGCAACATGAAGGGAATGTCTGCCCTGATATGATGGCACAGGATGTAAGCACATCTAAGCCAACTGTAAGCTACCAACACCACAGTAGCAGTTTGAGCACAGCAGTCTCAAGCTCCAGCACAGCCTAATTTACCCAGTTTCTCAGGCTCTGAAGTAATGTCAAACCCTAACCATTTCAAATGACATAGCAGATCCTAAATCCCTGCATGCTAAACTCCATACAGCCTGAAAATATCTCACTACTCATGGAGAGGATAACATATCTTGCAGCACAGAACCAAGGCTTCACACTTTAGTTAAATCACTCCCTTCCTCCATATCCCTTTGTATGAATTGCACCAGGGAGATTCAGCCTGTTCCTGAATGTAGGCTGCAAACACTAATCAGATCTCCAAAGGGGCCTTTGGGATGATTGACGGGGAAGCCCTTAATAAAGGCTTTCTGATTTTGGCAGGAGAGCAAGCAAGAAAAGGAAGCAGCTTGAGTTACTTGAAATGCTGAGGTGGAGGCGTTTGATAAACTGTGATGGAAGAGATGTTTGATGAGCCCTGAGCAGAGAGCAGCTGTAGGAATTCTGATGGGCTGGCTGAAATGGCCGTGGAGTTAGTGGTTAAGTCTTGATTTTCCATTCTTGTCATTGGCAGAGGGGGTGTATATAGAGTATGGTTAGCAAAATATAGATGAGCAGAACCACCCTAGATTTTCAGTGAAACAAGGAGCCTGAAGACCTCCCTGCATTTCATAGGTCATGTCTGAAATCCTTGTAATGTCAAGGTCTTGGACATTGTTTTCAGAGCTCTCACTGAATTCTGTGGTAGATTTTTAAAGATGTGAGAGGAAGAGAATTTTTAAATTTGCATCCCTGTGCTCTTAATAGTGGAAAGTGAAAATACTAGAGCATCTCAAGTATCAAGTGACAGAACAAGAGTAAACACCTCAAGCTGTGCTAGGGGTGGTTAAGGTTGGATATTAGGAGGAATTTCTTCCCTAAAGAGATTATCAAGCAATAGGCTGCCCAGGGAGGTGGTTCTGTCTCCATCCTTGGAGGTATTTGCAAGACATGTAGATGTAGCACTTGGGGTCATGGTTTTGTGCTGGACTTGGCAGATCTGGGTTAATGGCTGAACTCAATGATCTTAGTGGTATTTTCCTACCAAAAATGTGACTCTCTAACTGTCTCAAGGCAACAAGGCGCTGAAAAGTTGCTGAAAAAATTGTCCAGGAAGAAGCACAAAATGCTCAGATCATCAGAGTACTTGAAGAGGGCCTGAAGAGTTGCATTACAGACAATTTACTTTGAGCAGCACCAACACACAAAGACTTTGCTTAACAGCAAAGTGGAAATAAGTGATGTTTAACCAGTGAAGGTTTATTCAGACTTCCTTTGGCAAAAGCAATTTGATTTTCTTACCATTATTATGTGCTGAGAAAAGCTAAATTGTTGCTATGGAGGTGGAAAAGAACAACCAAATAACGCACTAGACTAACAATCCCAAGGCTGAAGCATTAAAATATGGCTTCAGACAGATTCACCAGAAATGGAACATTATAGAAAATCATAGAAAGATTATACCTAATTATATAACAAGAGTAAGTTATTGCAGCTATATAACCCTGTTTGTGTGTTCTCCTGACTCAGTTCCATTCTGCAAGACAAAAATGACACTGTATACATGACACAATATTCATATCCCACATAAAAGACATGAGACTACTGCTGAATGTATGCTATTAGTAACCAGTCCAGTTTTCCCTCAAGCTGAACTCCTCATATTATCTCACTAATGCATCTTCCAAGCTTTATACCTGGCTTCTTTGTGTCCATTCACACAGCAATTACAGGTTGTGTTCTCTGACTTTGCCAAAAAAGGATTTTACTTCCTTCCTTTCAAACCTGGGAAAGAGAGAGAAAGCTTAGAAAAAAGAAACAGCATTGGGCATAGGTCAATCTCAAACTATTCTGTTCAGTCTATAATTTAATTCCCAGGATAGATCCCTATTCAGTGACCCAAAAAGTCTAGCCTCCATCCCATGGAATTTTGCTATTAACTTCACAGTGATTCCACCTGAAAGAAATAAGTTCTTTCACCAGATTGAAAGGCTGAGATACAGAGATCAAAAATATTAATTGAAAATTCAACATATGCATCTCTTTTAGAAACAATCACATTCACCCAGATAACCTCAGCTTGTCCTCCTTTATGACCTAGTTTAATGAAATCTTGAGTAAAATTTCACATCAAAATGTCACAGAACAAACACAGGTGTATTCAACGTTTGAGACATTAAGGCAGAGAGGTTGTGATGTTATCTTAGAAGATATACCTTACTGGTATATAAGATGAATATTTTCTTATTTTGACAACTAATATATTTTTAACTTGATATTAAGACCTGCTTAGAGATAGAAAGTTTTATCTAGTATCTCAGTTTGCTAAGGTAATATTTACATTTTGGCAGTAGTGCACAATGGAATCACTATTTAAAGATGAGTGCCATCTTGGAATCCCTTTATGTATTTTGATTGACATTTCTAAATGCTGACTTCTCTAGCTCTAGCTAAGGGAAGTAAAAGAAATTATTAAGAAGTTAACACTAGCTTTATGAAGATAGGTTTCTTCTTGAAATATCAATTGGTGGGTAAGATTTGCCAAGCACCATGGATGACGATTGCAAGAAATTCTGAAATATGGCCAATATTCTTGAAAAAACTCAATCAAATTCCAAAACTTTGTGTTAATCCAATTTGCTCTGTGTGCCTGGGAGTTTTCCAGCTGAAAATTATTCTTCTCTAAGAACATTTTCTCCCTTGTTAAAAAAAAAAAAAAAAAAAAAAAAAGCCAAGCCCCAAAGTAAACATCAACAAGTGGAAAAAAATTCTTGTCTGTATTTTTAGTATTACAGTCATCTAATCCCATTCCCAATCCTCTGCCAAAATTTTCACACTTTATAACCACTAATTAAAATCAGAATAAGGTTTAATATAATAATACTTGTTACCTGACCTAATATAATATTCTTACACAGTTTAATACTGTGCTGTATCCCCAGTCCAGCTACCTGATTTGCTCGGAAAGTACAAAGATCAGAGAAGGTGGAATTAGGAAAATGGGAATACTAATTTTATATAACTGGGGGAGAGCAAAGTATGGGGCAATATGGAACTTCATTTCAACAAACTAACATACTACCAGTGATCTCAAGTTATATTAATTTTTTATCCTTTGTATTTTTAAAAGTTTACTTTAGAAATAAACTCCATGGGGTTCCTGGCAGAGCTGCTCTGCCACAACAGTTTATACCGACCATCTGTGGTGTGCCAGAAGCTTCCCGAATGTTCTGCCACCTGACTCAAAATCCTGAAGCTTTTCATGTTTTTCTGCCAATTTTCATCCATACTATGTCTGTTTCCAACACTGAAAACCTAAAAAAGCAAAATATATATATAAAAGATGCACAGGATAGTAAATTCAGCCACAATATCATGGCCAAAAGAAAAGACCAAAGACTACAGTAATCTGGGTCTGTGAGCTGCAAACACTGGGGACAGTTGCTTACTCTGAAAATAGAATTGTTAAAGAGCAAGAGGGCTCCTGCCTTTTCTAGGGACACAGCACACACAATACTTGGTGTCATTTTCTTTTAGCCCACAATAATGTCAGGCCTGATGTAAGATGTAAATATGTAAGGCTGATTTCAATTTCCATAGGTGACCAAAACCTTCTTTTTGTCACCACAGACAACATTTCTTCTGCCAGTGTTTCACTTTCTCACATGTAAAGAATAGAAAATAAAAGTATGCTTTGATACCATTTTGTCAATCTGCAATAAATTAAGACCTTTTTCTGGAAAACAGCAGATGAGAAAGTGCAAGAGGGCACTAAAATAATTGAACCACTCTGCTCATCAACAACAGGAAAGGCCATGATTCAGGAGAAGATTCAAACTTGTGCTGCATGGAAATGAATTACCAAAAAACTATGAAAGACTAGGGTGCTCTACTAAAAGCTCATATAGAAAAGTAGCAGTGTAACAGTCAGAAGCCATGTGAGCAACTCTACTATAATTTCCTTTTCAAGAGCTAATAATAAAAAACTTTTATTATCAGAAAATTTGGTCCAGCAGTTCCTATACAATTCTAATAATGTTAGACAAGTCCTGAAGCACCTAAATTCAGGTTAAATATTTTCTGCTTAAGCTATATTTAAAGCAGATTATAAAAATGCTGTCTGCTAAGACAACATGGATGCCACAAAACAGATAGCTATAATTGATCAATATCTCATAAATCCATCCAATGCTTGAGTAGTAATATCCAACTTGCTCTTATGAATAGCTGCCCACTGCTGTTTTTAAACCAAGATGTTGTCAAATACTTCTCCCTGGCCATTTCCAGCACAGAGAGATTCTTTTACATCCCCAAATGACTCTTTGATTGTGGTTGTCTCAACTCCAACCTGCTGAGTTTGCTGCTATCTTCCAGCTGGGCACCCAAGAACATTCAAGTTTTGCAGAGCACCAGGGTCAGCCTTTCAAATAGACCCTCTCTGTTCTTGAGCAACACTAGCATCATAATTTAAAGAGAGATGTCATTTCCAAGCCTTTTATGGAATAAGCCTCCTCTGTGATCAGAAAGGGCTGCATTCCATATTTGTTTTACTGTGGTATAACCCAGATCTGTGTCTACTCCTAACCAGGATGTTGAGATCCCACAGTTTAAATGCTTATCTCAGGCTGGGTTCTGCAGAAACTTTCCAGAAATTCTTTTCAACAAACGTGTTAAAAGAATATCAAAGAAAAGCAAATATATATGTCAAGCACCCACTGGTAGTGGAGTTTTAGGAATTTTAAGGGGGTGGTGTTGGTGGTGGGCTGGTTAGGGATTTTCCTTTGCTTTGTCTATCCCAGCTAAAGGATTTTGTTGACTCGCTTGGAATTTAAACCTTGTGTAAGCTCAGATTTTAAAAATCATTTAGCTGAAATATTCTCAGCATGCATTCTTAAACAAGTTTTTATAACTCCTGGAGCTCCTGTGAAAGAGCTGAGTGTTCAAAAGCCAAAGTCTTTTTCTAACTTTCCTCACATACCCTTTGAACTTTTTAAATGGGTAATGAATTTTCACAGCTACATGCTTCAGCTGGTTTCCTTGGATTGGATGCTGATATTAAGAACACCACCAGCTGTCACTTCCTTTACCAGACTCTAGACAATGACTCAGAAGTGTGTTGGCCTTTGCATGTATTATCCAGCTTTTGCCAGAGCAGTGGTCTCAAATCTGTGTTGACTATTCCCATGTTACTGGATTAAGTATGCCTTGAAATAATGCACAGATGAGCTTCCATACTGAGATTTTTACCCTATATTCTCTCTCCTGCTACTCTTGTCATATTTCTCTCTTTACTATTACATTTCTAAATTCTGTCACAGCCTTTTATATTCCACCAGGAGTTTGCAAGTTGTTGGACAAAGGCCTATGAGAAGCAGCATGTCAACAAAAACAAAATATAGTGCTTTCAAACCAGCGCTCACTGCATGTTCCAAATAGTAAAAACATTTTCAAAAGCTAAATACTTTCTCCTGCCA
This sequence comes from Parus major, assembly GCF_001522545.3. NCBI lineage: Eukaryota > Metazoa > Chordata > Aves > Passeriformes > Paridae > Parus > Parus major. The sequence goes on along the minus strand of NC_031771.1, from coordinate 10,965,882 downwards.
GTAGCAGTATTTTGTTCCCTTTAACTATACTGGCTTACCTTTCTCTCATGCACAGCTGTCTGACTGACCTCTGCCATAAGCTGCCTCTAGTAACAGATTACCTTGTCCATGTCAAAACTGCTACTGATTCTTTTCTCCACATAGAAATAGTTCTCTCTTTTTGGCCTACATGCATCTTTCCCACTGACAGTCTTCCTTTTATTTTTCTTTATTTTCACTGCCTCCCCCCACAAGAGGAACTCCAAATGTTTACATTTCTTAATTGAATTTATGTAGAAAGGAAGTCCAAGTGAACTTTGGCTTGTGTTCAACAGTAATTCAGATAAGAAGTAGAAGGAAGTTTGATTTTAAAGAAGAGAAATTAGAAACTCAAGACACTAAATGTTATTCAGTGGCATGTCAAATGCTTATCAAGATATCTTTTATCACATATTTAATTGTTTTTTGTACTTTGAGTAATATGAAAGACCAGTAATAAAGAATATTTCACTGTGTTACTTTTTGAAGTGCTGTCTGAAACCCTGAAACACTTAGAAAGGATGCTATAATTAGACTTGGCTGGAAACTTTTTGATTAAACACTTCTCATTTGAAAAATTCTGATTTGTTAGAAGTACAACTTTTGTGCAGAAATGTATATGTTTTAATGAAACTTTAATGAGAAAAATTTCTTAAGTCAAAACAGGAGACAGCCAATGACAAATCATGACAACACATAGGTAAGACATTGTTCCGCTGTGTCCTGAGACAGTGACCTAAGAGGCTGTTTCATTCTGGGATCCCTGTCAATGAAAAATGATAAACTGCCACAGTATTAGACATTTACTGGGAGCTTATCTTTTCCTCCACATCTGATCTTGTCACCTACTTTCTCCACTGCCATCTCAGCACTTACTTGTCGTGAAAACTTTGCCACTTTAGCCTTATTACATTGTCCTGACTTACTGCATTCTCCTTGGCTATCCCAGTTCATTAGAGTCTAAATTTTGAGTACTTCTGAATGTGTAACACTTCACTCCATTTGGTCACCCTCCACAACGTACCCAAATTCAGGGGAGCCTCTTTAGTTGGGCAGCTTTCTTTAACTGGTCTTTGAACCAGTTCAAGATGATGTTTTCTTCATGTCACTGAATTAAACCAAAGATAAACCCCTCAAATTCTGTGTGACTTTGAGAGTTCACAAAGCTATCTTTGAAGTTTCATCTGTAATAAAAAATACAAGTAAACCAGTCAGTCAGCCAGTCATTTAAGACTGAAAAACCACTGTGACCTTTTCAATCCACTTTAGAAATTCATAAAGAGTTGCTTTCCAAAATGAGTAGGATTGCTTGATATAGTGTAATAGACTGAAGCCAAAACTAACAAGATCTTTGAAGGTCTTGAATAGTCTGCTTCTAGTGAAGTCTAGAGTCTCCCAGACTTGTTACCTGGCACACGAGCTATACCATCAGTTCTCATGAACAGATTGTGAAATTTGCAATTTCCTAGGAAAAATTTTTGTGCTGCAATCTACCCTGATTTTTTTTTCTGTTGTCAGGCTGCTCACTTCTCATGCCAGCTGCTCCACCCACCTGTTCCCCTGTGTATAACTTAATAATCTCCATTTGATATAAACTGGAGCAGACCGAGGAAGTGTAAACTTTCAGTGTAGGATGATAGCAAGGGGCGATTCTGGGGGAGTAGAATGTCTGGCAGTATACATTCCGCAGGCACAAGATTTCAATCAGCAGTAATGAATAGATTGCTTCAGGAATAATCTTCATTAAGTTGGTTGGTGTTGTGGGGATTGATTCTACAAGGTGCTGTTCATCTTGTAGCCACACAAACATTTTTTGAGCAAATGATATGTTCCTCTCCACTTTCCCATCTTCTAGCATTCCTCAGAAGTCATAGCAAGGATTCTGTATCCAAGCAGGAATTCTAACTCCTACAGTCACAGGATGAATAAACTGATGGACACATTTTCCAGTCTTTGATCAAAAACCACCCTTCCCATGCCATAAAAACACCCTACTCCCACAACATTTTAAATCTCCTAAGGTGCTTCCCAAAGTGTCAGATTGAAGGGATAGTGAGGATTTCATAGAGCTTTAATAATTCACTGTTTCAACGCAATGGTATGAGTTCTTTGGTGAAAAATTATTTACTGACATAGAAAATGGTGGTCTTCAAACATCAGCTGCTGAAGAGCTAAACATCAAAGTAGCAAGCAAGCTGAACCGACTCCCCTCCATTCTGAAAGAGAACTCTCAATTTGTGGTTTGTCCCATCTTTCATAAGATGGCAAGAAAGGCACTTTAGAGTCCCTTATTTCTCTCCATTGACTAATGAGGCAATCTAGATTAGCAGATTGAAGTAGAGGTCTAACCTTAGGGAGATAAACTTTTAAAGTCAGCATGTGACATGAAGTCCACCCTAGAACGGTCTTTGCATTACTGCATACATATAAAAATATCTGTATAACATTGCATAAGAAATGCCTGTGTACTTTCATATCAACATTATTTCAAGTGTTTGAAGATCAGCTTTAAGTACATTAATTATCAAGATTATTTTCAAGTACTTTATTAATTCAATGAGAAAGTTTTCACAGTTTTCTCAGTCTGGTGAAAAATGTTTTCCCTTTAAAACCAAGAATTATAGAACAATTTATTTTAGATTTTTATATCTTGGTTTTAATTCCACATTTGTTTAATTACATTTATAAGTATTGGTTAGGGGTTTAGATAATGAACAAAGGTCATTAGCTAAGTTAACTTAAACAACTTGTTTGTTTTACAGAATCAGAGAATGGGTAAGATTGGGAGAGACTACAGTGAGTCATCCAGTCCAATCTCCCTGCTCAAGCAGGGTCACCCCAGAGTGCACAGCACAGGATTGTGTCCAGACAGTCCTTAAATATCTCCACTGAGATATCTCTACAACCTCTCTCAGTGTGGTCACTGCACAGTAAAGAAGTTCTTCCTCATATTCAGGTGGAAATTTCTGTGCATCAGTTTCTGCCCACTGCCTCTTGTCCTGTTGCTCAGCACCACCAAGAAGAGCCTGGATCCAACCTCCTGGCACCCTCTTTTCAGATACTGACAGACACTGATGAGGGTCCCTCAGCTGTCTCCTCTCAAGGCTGAACAGGCACAGCTCCCTCAACCTTTCCTTGTAAGAAAGGTGCTCCAGTTCCATCATCCTCTCTGTTATCCTTGGCTGGACACAGCACTCCAGATGTGGCTTCACCAGGGCTGAGCAGAGGGGCAGGATCACCTCCCTTGACCTTTTGTAGTGTATCCAAACACTTCACCTTATTTAGTCCAGAATAGCCACTGTCTTTATTAGGTTACTTAGGCAAGTAAAATGAGCAGAAGTTATCTGCCACAACTCTTAATTAGAGGGATAACTCACTACTGAAATCTATGGGGAGTCAGAAATTAAAGTCTGGATAACCAAATACGTACATGCATCTGGGTTTCAATGTTCTTAGCATGATGAATTTGCTCTTCTACTGATCTCAGTGCCAAGTCAACTCGGCATCTCCCATTTCTCTGTCTGGATAAAAACTCCATTAAAGGCTGGCAGTAGCTCGAAGGATTAGCAGTTGGGAACACAACTAAGTAAAGAGGTGTAGAGTCCATTTGGACTACAACAGTGAAAGCATGAAATGTATTTTGGGGCAGGAAAATAGACCCAGCTGATATCATCTTGAATACTTTGAAAACAAGATGTAAAGAGCAGATCAGCAGAAGCTCACTGTGGAAGGATGGAATTAGAAATTACAAATTAAAGTCTATGCCACACAGGAAAAAGAAGGAGCATTAATGACAGGCAAAACATCACAAACTCTCAATCACCACAGGCTTAAGAGAAATAGCAGAAAAATAGAGAGCAGTATGAAAAAAATAAACTAAGGTTGCAAATTAATTTAGAGATAAAAGATAGGATCGCCTTATGCTTTTTAGGAGGCAATGAGAGTCTTCTAGTTTCCCTCATTTAAAATCAGGACTTTGATCTGTTAGCACTACAGGAACCTTCATTTCATTTATTACCTCCCTGCATAGAAATATTTCAGTTTGGTCTCTGTAATTATTGTGTTCTCACAATGTGTGTGCAGGTCCTTCTCTTCCAAAGAACTTTTCTAGCTCTCAGATGAGTATTTTTCCAAGGTCCATACCTCAGTGATCTGAAGGTGCAGCACCTATTTCTAAAATCTGACAAGCATTGCTATTAGCTTTCTTCTAAATATCCGGTTCTGTACTTCAGATGTTGTCACACAAGGTGGCAGACAGGAGCTCCTGTAACAAACCTGGAAGAATTTTTATTTCTGTAACTGTGACAAGATGCAGTCTCAAAATCCCCACACTTTAACCACACCCAAACACACAAAGAGCATATACCACTTTATTTTACAATGCACATGATGGCTATTTCCAAAAATCTTCACCTGGGGTGTACATCCACATATTTTGTTATGGATACATGGATTACAATTCTAAAATATTCACAGCTGTTCCGTGTGGGCCTGATAAATACTCCTTACATGTATGACACAATTTGTTAAATTATTTCACTCTTACACTTAGGAAAGAACAAATCCTGCCAACATTTATGTATGTGCTTGCCTTTACCAGACTGACTACTCCTGGCATCAAGTAAGATTTTCATAAGATCAAGGCCTAAGATATCATATGCAATAACTTGGAATAGAAATGCTTTCTAAAAAAATAACACTTGCCCTAGCTGAAAGCTACTGAAATTTCATCGTGATTATCATCAGCAGCCTAGTGAATAAACATGAGATACTCAGGCATTTACTCTGGTCAGGCATCAGGGAGAATGAGAAACAAAGGAGGGAGAAATGAGGCAGAAGGGTGGAAATGGTTCTTTATAGGTTCCAAGTGTTGTAACTTACTCAGAAATGTCTGGTTATTCTTAGTGAAAAGTCAGGAAGACCTAGAAAAGGGCCAAATGTGTTTGTTGGGATGAAATTAAGTGCTAGACAGATTGTGAAAGTAAAACTCTGGAATCACAGTAGCTGTGCTTCTGAATACCACACCTGATTACTGCAGAATTGTTTAATGTATCTACCAGGAAAATCAGATCTGTTTCTAAAGATTTTTTTCTTTCTTGTTATTGTAATGGAAGAGAGTAGACTACGGGTGATTAATAAAGAATCTCATGCTGCTCCATGCTTGATATGACCTAAATTTCCAAAAGGTGGGTATTTACTAAAATGAATAATTTAACATCCCAAAAGATACAGAGAAGCTGTATCATAGTGTGGCTTGGAAATCAGTCCAGTTTATTCAGTAGTTTCTTTGATGGCAAAGAAAAGTTTCTCTCTTTTTTTAATAACTTTGCTGCTTTTCAGTGCCTGCTTCGGAGATTTTTCACAGTTGCAACTTCTCATCATTAGATCTTCTCAAGTCACCCTCTCATTTTCTGTCAAATCCTGATTACCATAAGGGATCCATTACTATATCCCTGCACTGAGAGTGTCTGAAGAAAGTATCCCCTAAACAACCTCAAGTTACTGGGAAATTTTAAATGGTAAGTCATGGGCAAGCTAAACTAATTTCTTCTACTATTTCTACTGAAAAACTCAAGATTTTGCATCTGTTAAAAAGGGCTCCAGACTGTCAAATTCCTTGTACATGCTTCTAGTAGCAACTTATTTAAATTTTTTCACATATTAAATGTTTTCTATACCTTAGCTGTGGAATCTGGGAATCCTTCCCAGCCATTTGGTCTCACTGCAGTCTCTGCATCCTGCCACCATGTCAAGACAGGCATTCACAAACTTTCTGATTCCTCCCCCCAACTTTTTCTCATTCCTTACTTCCCATAGGAAAAAAATACCAGACATGAAGGATAGGAAAGGGGTGTAATATGCTGTAGCTAAATCTTCGAGTAGGACAATCAATGAGGTCAGGAGCCAGTATTTACCTATTGTAATTAGTCATTCAGTGTTTAGAGTAAAACAGTCATTGCTTCTCACATAAAATGGGGAGATTTTGGAAGTGATCAGAGTCCACTCCTTTTAATGAGGGACAAATCCAGGACTACCATCCTGGAAGATCTCTGGTAACAGAATCTTTGAAAGGTGGATTACAGGCAGTGTAAGTTATGTGACTACAACTTTTTCCCGTTGTTGATGAAGTTATTCCTTTTTGCTAATGTCTACATTAGCCACACTGGAATTGCCTTCTAATTTCCAGATGTATGTGGGTGAGAGGAATGGAAAAGGATTAAGGGACTTAGCATGAATGTGTTGCAAAAGTTACCTGGTGGGCCAGCTTGCAAGGGCTAAAGCTACTGCAAGGAACAGCTTGCTTAGCCATGGTCCCAGGTCTGAAGAGACATGTAAAGAAAAATTGATTCAACAATAAAGGGCATAATTTCTAGAAGATAAATGACATTTTCCAACAGGGTGTTGTATGAGAAGAAATGAAGTGTAACATAATTGTCCACTCCTTGTGAAACTGTGGGACCACTTTGTGGTTTCTTTCTTTCTTCCCTTTTTATTTCTTCATTCTAAAAACTATACCACTGCTAAGCTTATAACTTCCTGCTGTGATTTGTGGGCAGCTAGCCTGTTGTGTTCCTCTGCTTCTTGGCAATGAAGAACAAAGAAAGAAATTGCAAGTCTCTTCCTGAGACACTACAAGAAGAGACAGAAGAGAAGGAATTGCATTGCTACATTAGGCAGTCGATTTCAAATTTTCTTCAAACCTTTTTCTGAGACAAGCAAAGGCAGTAGGGCCACTGAAGAAATGATCTTTTCCTTGAAAACTGTTATGAGAGACAATCACAGAGAGAATATTAAAGTTCTTTAAGTGTTGATGGGATTATGGCATTACCTCTATGAGAAGATCTGGTTTGGAAGGAGATATGCTCCTGAGAACGAATATTATTATCAAACCAGCTGCTGAGCATAGCAAATGTAAGCCTGCTCCATCTGACCTTTCTGTCTCTATAAACAAAATCGCACACTATGCAGGGCTTGAGAGGCCTAAAGTAGGGACATAATTTTCCTGGTCTTTTTTTTCCTCTAGATAGTAGAAACAGATTTTGAGCAGGAATTCAGGAAATTAAAACCTTATCCTAAGATCTAAAAGCTGAGAGAACAAGTAGAGAGCAAGCAATTGGAACTGACAAAACTTGGTGTACTGCAGAGAATTATTTAGAATTGTACCTACATTTCCTAACCTCCTTTGTTTTCATACCAGCCATGGTACTCATTTGGTTCACAGGAAACCATCGAGAAAGCCATTCTCATTTTGTTGTGCAAGAGGTCAGACATACTTGGGTGACTTGAATCACCTCACTCTGTTCAGTAGACATTCCAAAATGATAACTGCCAGAAGATGGAGTGATAACCTGCTTTTATCAACCCTAGTTGGCCAAGTTCAGTGAACGATGGCTCACTGAGCTATTCAAACTTTAGCCCCCAAGGAGAATCACTCCTCCAGTTCCTCTTGGTTTCACTCAAGCTATTTCAACCTCTGCAGACCAGCAGGCACCCCACAGTGGAGTATAACTCTCCCTTGCAGAATACCTGTTGCAGTAGAAGATGGATCAATTGAACGTAGAATCTTCTAAAATCTGACTCCGAAGTGAAGTTCCTGACTTCTGCCAACACAACAGCACTCCTTCTCCTTTCTTTCTTGCCAGACTGTCCAGTCAGCCATCAGAAACAGCTTCATGGGAACACAGAATGGTTGGATCCAAAGGGCAGCATGCAGTGTCACATGAGGTTGAACAGACTCCACATCAAGAACCAAGAAAGTGTAGTTGAAACCCTGACGAATTCTGCCCCTGGAGAACATTTTTTGGCAAAGAGGTAACTGAGGCAGACAGCTTGCAATCTTATTTTAATTAAAGCTGGCAAGAAATTGTGAACAACTAAATTCACAACATGAAAAAACCACACAGAGCAGACTACAATTACTGATACAAAACTCGTAATTGAACTTACAGACATGAGGAAAACATGTGTCAAAGTTGTATCATTGGATTATCCTGACAAGGAAGACACAGACTTTGTTGTTGAAATAAAATGGTTTCTTAAGACATTAAAGCCATGTCCTCAGGACAAGTTGAGAAACTCATTGCCACAAGACTAGACTCTGGTTTGCTGTGCATATCTGATATGAGAAGGTATCACTTGACCTGTCTGCTCTTAGTGATGGTATCACACAAATGCCCATGGTTTTGTCAGAGTCATTGAAACAGAAATTTGCAAACAGGTAAGGAAGGGTGAGGGTATTACTGCTGCTCCATTCCCACACACACCATGATTCCTTCCCTTCCTGCCATTGTAGTAATGCCAAACTCAAGCTTTAAAAAAATAATCATAAACTAGGCCACTCTAAAGTAAAAATAATGACTTCATAGAAACAGAATTGAAAAAAATAACCAAACCAAACAGCACTCTGCATGTGTAGGCAGGGAGTGTACAGAGTAGGGAGTTGTTCTTGTTATTCACCTCTGACAGTGCATTGTTCCAAGTTCTCTTAAGAAAGTTTTCTCTAAGTATATTTTAAAATTAGTGGCAGATGATAATATCTATAATTAGTTAATTCATGGAAATGTTTAGGAGAGACATCACTTATCTTCAGCCTTCTTTATAGAATTGTATTTCTGTAGCTAATACATATAATGTTCTTCTGTTCATGCTTTTCTCAGAATACCTTAAAATTCAAGATTCAACAGAAGCCAAACAACACAGAAGAGAAAAATTGGACAGACATCTTTTCTAGTTGAGTGTACTCAACAAACCAGCTAGAAACAGTTTCAAAATACACTTTCTACCCATGTATTTTGATAATATGTAATTGGAAAAACATGAACTTTCAAAGTCATGGGTATTCAGATGTAGGATAAAATTAATGACGAAGATAGGAAAAAGAGAAGAAGTTGCAAAAGTATCTGTTGTCCTTGATTGTAAAAAAACCCAAACAAAATAAAAGGCAAGCAGTCACATTATTAGTTCCACTCACATTTCATGCAAGATGACCTGCTCTGCTTTTAATAGACCTGACTGCCATTTTCAGTTGGAAAGGTTTTATCCAATGGCCTCTGCTCTGCTAAAACAAGACTATATTAGTATCTTACTTGAATGGTATCAGATAAGTATGACACAAAAGCCTTCAGTGAACACTATTCTAGTGTTCAGTTTTAAGATATACATACCAGAAATGACATTGAGCTTTGACTTCCTTTCAGCTGAAATAACAAAAAATTCTTCCCTCTGACTATAGCCTCATAAAATAACATTTAAATGTCAATAACACATTAATGATACAAAAAGCAGGTTGGCCAGTAGTGTGAAAATCCCCAGGGACACTCTCTTTGCAGATAGTTTTCCTCTTATATTTGCAAGCCTTTCAGACTGTTCAATGGGAGCAAAATTCAACCTTTTCCACATGTAACTTAGAATCATTAATCTGCCAAATCAACAAGTCTCCTAAACCAGCATTGTTAGGAGAGTTCTAACAAGATACATATAGCTTAGCAACAGGGGCAAAAGTTCCCTTTGTAATTTAAAAGAAGTGGTGATACCTATTCTGGTTCTGCACTTTTTCTTGTGTATTTATTTTGTTGCCAGCTCATGGAGAAACTGGCTGTGAGATTTGAACCCTGCAGGAGATACAGATGGCTCCTTGATTTACTTATTGGTGAAATAAAAAGAAATTCTGCCTGTGGACAGAAAAGTGGGTGTTGGTTGGGTTTTTTTTCCATTTACTGAGGATGAAATCTCCTGTATGAGGACCGTAGCAATCCCTCTGCATTTCTTGCTTCTGTAGCCATCAATGAGCTAGCATGCACACAATTGCCCAAACCTAGATTAAACATTGTAAATGACCACAGCATTTTCTTCCTGGAGCTAAAGCTATGATGTGATCTACGGCCATTTTCCCCTTATTTGGAGGCTGCAGGGTTCATACTCCGGGCACAGCAAAAACAAAACACAGAGCTATCAAGCAAAAGTAATCCTCTTTATTTCAAAACAGATGACTAGCTATTTGCATGGTTAAAAATACCAGAGTTTTCCCTGGGTAATCCGCTAGCCAGTCTGATCTACTTTTTCCCCCCATAATGCTAGGTCATTCTTGGATTAAAAACAAGAGACTCCGCCCTTAGAGAAATTTTCTTTAATACCTTCACAACATAAAAAACATAAAGAAAAATAAAAACCAATCACCTAGACTTTCACAACTCATTAGCTTTCTTCCAGTTATATTTTTTTATTTTATGTTGCAAACGTTCAATACTGTAAACTTCTTATGCATAGTAGTTCAACTTCTGCAATTATTGGGTTTTTAGGCTTCCTGTAAAAACAATTGAGGTTTCTGCAAGCATAAAAATTGTTTGAAACTCCAAAGCAAGCAAGCAATCTCCTGAGGAGGTGGTGGTAGGCACAGCTTGCCTCCTTTGTTGCACACAGAGTGAGGATTTTGCAAAGGAGACCCAACTTCAGTGGTAATGAGTGAGATCTAGTGAATATAACTAAATAGCTCGAGGTCCTGGGTGTGACAGTGTTAGATATTCATTGTAGGAATAGATGGATGGCAGGTGAAATAGCTCTCCCTGGCAATTTTACAAGTTTTGAAGTTGTATGCTACAGTTGCATGAAACAGGAAGAAATTTAAGTGCTTGCTTAGAAGTCAGTATAATGACCCAAGCCATCAGATAGATGGTTTGAGATGAAAATTAATTCTTGGGTAAATGGCAAGTGTTGACAGCAATATTTTTTTTCCATCATTTATATACATAAACATTGATTTAAATTTTTTGTAATAAAATGATGATATGAAAAAAACGTTGACCTAGAAAGGGAAAAATTTGCCAGAATCGACATCTTTCTGAAGCAAAACTAAAAAGATTTTTTTTAACACAGCTTAGATTTCTGAGAAATTTCATGCTTACTAGCAATATCACTCTTTTTTAAAGAAAATAAGTACATACAACCATCAAACCCATTTTAAGACATATCCCACATGAGAAATTACTGGCAAGGTATCTTTTATAACATTGCACTAATATAGATCTCTGGTAACAGCCTTACACAGGCTGTCACTGCTATTCTCTGATGTAGGAGGGAGACAAGTATGTGAGGCAGCACAGACTGGCAGAGCAGGCTACACATATTACACTTGCCAAGACTCCTGAGGGATGGAGCAAAACCACCATTCAGCCAAACTCTGAATGCCTGTGGAGCCTGAGCAAGTCTAGCAACGATAAATAGTGACACCTAAGGGAAGGAGTGAATATTTCCCAGGGGAAACAAACATTCATGCAAGGAAAGAAAAAACAGCTCTCCAAGTCCTCTCCAAGTTACCTTTACGATTCCCAGGGCATAAACGAAGTGGGGGGAAAAATGGCACTTTTAAAAGGGTGTCTATCATACTACCTACACAGAATAGGAAAACTGTCAGAAAAAACCCTTCAGTCAAAGCAGCTGTTTCCATTATCACCTAGGACAGCTTCAGCCAGCTTTGTCCTATGTGCAGAGTTTAAAAAACCCCCTATCCACGAAAATTTTCACACCCAGGACATTAAATGCACTATAGTGCAATATTGTCGATATTATGATTAATACAGTATCAATTACTCAGCAAAACAATCTCCTCCAAAAAGGTCAAACTGCTATCCTCTCTGTAGAAGAAATTGTTTCCACATCTGGAAGAACATGTTTGCAGTTTTGTATCACACAGAAACAACGAAGCCTGCACATCCCCTAGACAATCTAGGTGTTAGCAGGGGATAGGTGTAGTTTCTGCTCTGTTGTTCTATGACCTATAATAGGGGAGCAAGTTTCTTACTAATTTTCTGCTCCCCAGCTCTGATTACCAGCAGGTCCCCATGTGTCCCACTCAGAAACCATAATGCTTAAAGATGCTATCACCTAAAATATAAAAATGTACTGGCGAAACAATTACAGAGCTTTACCAGAGGGCAGGAGACAAAAATCTCTCTTTCTCTCTTTTATTAACACCTTTGAACTTAATTTTAGCTTAAGCAATTCCCTGATGATAGAAGTGAGATACTTTAACTGAGAGCAAGGCTTTGTTGAACAGTGATGAACTCAAGTGTAAGTCTCAACTACACCATTCTGACACGTCTTCAGTATTTTATTGTGTCATGTTCTTGTTTGTCCATGTCCCACAATATAGCATCTGTGTGTTTCTCTCTCTTAATGTCACCAAATGCTAGTTTACACAGAAGGGCTTGCTTAGGTTCTAGCTAGTTATATACTGTACAAACAGAAATTAACAGTTTACAAAAATTACTTTGCAGTCTTCGATATCTCAGAACATAAAAATAATCCATTTAGTCTCTCCAGAAGCAGTAGCCTAATCAAGCGAAGAGTGCACAAGAGCAGAACAAACACAGAGATGTACCCCAGTACCACCCCAGCTTCCAATGATCTGTGACTTGGGGAGATAACTTCCTCTGCTAGAAGTCTAACAATTGTGTTTAACAAACTTAAATGAAATCTTTCACAATTTTGAACCTGCACAAAGATTTTAGCATGCACGATATCCTTTGGCAGCAAATTCCACATGTCAGATGCACACTATGCAAACACACTGGATTCTGTTTCTCTGTTTTGAACATCCTGAGAGTTCATTTTGGTGCTTTTCTTCAGCAGTTCAGAAAAGACAATGATCACTTGGAGCCTATCTCTTCTCTCACTGTTGCTCATCAGCTAATAAATCCTATTTCAATCCCCATTAGCAGACTCCCAGAGACTTTGGAGTCATTAGTTATGTAGTGGCTTCTCATACGGAAGTCATCTGGTGACTTCAATCCTCCTTGTTCCTCTTTCTGCTATCAGCTTCTGAGATCAGAAAATGTATGATATTTGTTTTGTTCTCCACATTTATCATTCCCAATACCTGTCTCCTTTTTTTTTTTTTTTTTTTTTCTTGGGAATCATCACAGAGCACTGCACTTACACTGTCATTAAAATACTCCTAACTGCACTCTCTTTCCTGCCTGGTAACAGCCAGTTCAGAACACTTCATCACATACATAAAGCTAAGATTCATTTTCTTCATCTCTGTGGCTGTCCCTTTTTGTACAGTGAATTTAATCTGCCATTTTATCACTCTATGTTGCAAGATCTTTCTTCATTGCATAAAGTTTTCTCTTTTACTTCTCTGCACAGCCTAATGCCATCAGCAAACGTTGCCACCTCCCTCTCTACTCTGTTTCCTAGAGTGATTACATTGAATAACATGGGTCTTCATGCAGATCTTAGTAGAATTTGCCAGATGAAAATCCTACACTGAGAAAACTGAACATTTGTTCTTACCTTCTGTTTCCTGTCTTTTCAACTGTTACTAATACATGTGAAGACCTTTCCTTTTATCCTATGGCAATTTGGCTTCTTAAAGTATTTTGGAGGGATTTGAAGACCTTCTAAAATCAACATCAAATAGATCACCTTTGTCAAACACACAACAGTAATTCCTTCAGGGAACTACAGCAGAATCACCAGACATGGCTGTTTCCTGCAGAAGCTACACTAGCTCTTACTGAGTACATTTTATTTATCTATGGCTTCCTTCTCCCTCTAGAGACATCAGACTCACCAGTCAGCAATTTTCCACATCTTACCCAAAGTCCTTCTAAAAACTGGTAGCGCATTTGCCACCACTTCTGTTTCAGAGACATTTCTCAATGATAGTTTATATTACACAAGTAGTGGTTCAACACTACCTAAAAAAAGACTTCACTCACTCTTAGCCGTATTTCACTCTTATATCAACTTTTTCAGAATGTTAAATTAACCTTTGCTTTGATCCCCTAAGGAATGCCTACAATCTACATTAGCAACAATTTCTTATTAGGGACTTTTAATTTTGTTTGCTTCACTCTTCTAACTCTTACATGAAGAAGGCCTTCTCCTATACCAAGAGGGCTAGCTGAAGAAAATCTTTATCCTGTACACAGCAAGTGCATTACAAACAAAAACATCAATCTTTCCAATGATCTTTGATCTCTTGACCACACCTAAATTGGGCTAGTTGAATTGGTCAAAATTTTGGTTAAATGGGCAGTTAAAGTCAATTTTAGAAGCATATCTAAGGTAATGTCTTCTACTCACAGAACAAAAATATGCAAGAACATTGATTTACATAATACCTAAGTTAGGAACTGGATTAAATTAAATTAGTTTGACTGAGAGTATAAAAACTGCATGAACATACTTTAAATTACAGCATTGTTCATAGAAATTCAAATAGCAGTTGTATTAACCCAGTCTGTTTCTATAATATTATAATTTGAAGGAATTTCCTGTGGGGATTTTAATGAATTACTGTATCAAGAATTATAGAAAATCGTATCTTAGTTATTAACAACCACATAAAGTCAGTTCCTATAAATGGGATAAGAACTAGAATTAATTGTGCTGTGGCATTGCTTTCTTCTTGATTCAAATCAATTGGCTTTTTGCATAATATTCAATATTCAAAAAATAAAATATCCAATATTCAATATTCTTTATGATTCATGGATGATAATGAAGGTAAGTCACCACAGGGCACTACAAAATCCAGACTAATCACACTTTGGTGCCTGACTTAGGGATTTAACATTTGATAGGTATCTTCCTAACTAACCATGCCTTCAAAATTCAAGACCCAATAAAGAAAAAGTAAACTGACTTTTCACAGGGCAGAGGTGCTAAACTAACTTCCTTTAAACTAGTAAATTGGTCCTGACAGTGTCCCATTTAATTGGGAGTTTTGTGAAATGGAGCAAAAGAAAGCTTGAGTTTAAACATATTTATTTGGCTAGAGTCAAAAGAGAAACATATTTTTATCTTCTGCTATTTTTTATAGAATTTATTTCATTCCTCAAACATAAAAGCAATTCATTACTTGGGTGAAAAAATAAATAAATTATCACCCCTTTCAAACTGCCATTTGTAGTCAGTTTCCTAAACTCTGCATCCAAGAGTTTTTTCCTTTCCCTTTAAACACAGTCTTCTCAGGAAACAAAAAAGAAGAAAGATGTTGAAATAAATCTTGCAGAATGGTTCCCTATGCTATCCAAGTGCAAACATCAATGCTATGTAGGAGACCTTTACCCTGATCTCAGAGCTCTCTGTATTTCCACAAACTACTGCACTAGAGGTACCCATTATGCTATCCACTCCCCCAAGCACTACAGCTTTCTAGGAGAGGCTTTCCTGAGCTGTCAGTTCATGTCTTTGGGACAGTCCCTCACTTTGCAGTTTAGCAATAATTTAGCCCCTTCCACAACATTTTACATAATCCTAGCACTGATGAAAAATTAAAAATTTTAATATATAATATTGATCACACTTTCCCTATCATCACACAGTCCTGACTTTTCTTACCTTAGCACTGGGTGATACCATGCTAATGTCTGATTTGCTGTGTTTGAAAACTTAATTTTACAGCATAAACAAACCAAGATCTTCCAGCCAGTCATTACACTTTGCCTACAGAAGAAGAAATATATAATCCCTGCTTCCTTGATCATAGCGCTGTGGATGAATTTTACTATAAACTAGCAGAGGCAAATTCAAAAGGTTTCTGTTGATAGAGGCTGAGCAATGGGCACCTGATGATAAACAGCTCCTCCGTAAATTCAGTAAAAGTCAGTTTATGACTCCTGCTAATTTTGTTAGGATCAACTAGGGACAAGTTTTCCCAGCTCAAATGGTTAGCATGGTATTGACAGTTCTTCCAAAAGAAAATTAATTCTCCCCATAGGCAGGAGGTCTTGGTCTGAAGAGCTTCTATTAAACCCCAGGTGGAGTTTAAATAGCTCTCCTAAGTTATAAAGCACATGGAAGGACTGCAGTAGATTCTTGACCTTTTTTTTTCACCTGGGAGGAGCAGTTGGAGGAGAGTAGCTGTCCATCTGTTCTGGTAACACCCTTCCACATTCCAGCAGCATAAAATATTAAAACTACTCAGTATCAGACAGTGTAGAGCTCACCTAATTTAACACCAGATATAAAAAAAAAAATCAAAAAAAAAAAAATCAAGCTGTCATTAGAAATGGGAAATACACTGGAAAGCATTTCAAGGAAAAAAGAATACAGAGCCATGACTAATAGACCAGCAACATCACAACTAGACAGTCAATTGCCATTATCTTTCTACTTCATTGGATTTTTAACACAGACCAGAGTCTGTAGTAATCACCATTTAGACTGACCAGAGTAACACATACTCAGACTGCCAAACATTCAGACCCCCATTTACCTGTCTAAAAATTGTCACTTCTGTAATTTCACATTCAAATTCAACAAAAATGAAATGGAACCTTTTGTGAAAACTCCTTTTGAAGCAGGGATGTTATCAGCTGTACAGAAAAAAAAATCCAGAAAAGAATACAAGGAATAGGAAGCAACCAGGGACTAATAGTTAATCTAAGAAAATTGGGTAACACAAGCAACAGATTACAAATACACTGAGTATGTTATTGCAGCAAAGAGAAGGGCAGCCAAAATACAGGATGAATTAGAGCAGTCAAATCAGTAAAGAGAAAATTGGATGGGTTATAACAAATCATGAAAAGAATAAAACTGGAGACAATGAGGACTTTTAATAAATGAGGAGGCTGCAGAAATTAATGAGGCACATCAAATGTTTGAGGTATTGCACTGCTTTATGAAAACGTGCCTTCCGTGAGGGAAGTAGAGCACAGAACTGGCAAGTCATCAAGTGGTAGAGGTAATGCCCTGACTGAAGGTAAGAGAGGACTTTTAAACATGACCATATGCACCTGAAAACTTCTGGACTTCAGAGAGAGGTATTCCTTTCTCAAGACATGCATGTCTTAAGAGATATGAAGGTATGGGAGAAAAGAAAGGAAAATCTGGTACCATTTTAACAAATATAAAAAATTTCTTGCTATTATTGTTGGTAAATTCAGCTTCCATTACAGGCCAAATAATGGAACAGAACTATTTCTTCTGCAGGAGGTAAGTGTTTTACCTTTTAAAAGTCAATAAATGAAAACAAATAAAGAATATTTATAAAGCTTGTGATTATAGAGGTGAGGATGTGTATCAGTAAATGCAAGCATTACATCTACACTTAAATATTTTCCTAGTTATAGGAAGCATAAACCTGACTTATTCCTGACAAATGTGACATATTCTACTTGTCTTGTCATTAATGACTTGGCAGGGAAGTAAAACAGCATAGCAATTAAAACTTCCAGAAGAAAATAATTTAGGAAATACTGCAAATACCAGAAAGCACAAAATAAAAAGGCAGAAGACAAAAATCTCAGAGGCAGGAGGAAAACACTGGAAAATCTTAAAAGAAAATTTAAACTGCTTTTAACAACTCAAATTTTTCATGGCCAAATCATGGCAAAAGTGTTGCTAAGAAAAATAGAGGTGAGTGGCAGATATTAAAGATATTTTTCATCAATCCTTCTGTCATCCCTTGCCCTAACTCTG
This sequence comes from Parus major, assembly GCF_001522545.3. Taxonomy (NCBI): domain Eukaryota; kingdom Metazoa; phylum Chordata; class Aves; order Passeriformes; family Paridae; genus Parus; species Parus major. Next base: position 10,948,431 of record NC_031771.1, on the reverse strand, counting down.
CTATTCAAAATCCCTCCCATCTGCCAGGATCCCTGTATTTCATACCTAGCCCCAAATTCTGTGCCAGTTGATCTGCCTGCCCTGGCCTTGCTCTGACAATCTACACTACAAGGGTGAAATAAAAGTTAGAAGGCAGAAGGTATAACAATATTTCCCTCTTCTTTTCATTGGCTGACATGATCTTAGTCAAATTACATCCTGTGGATTTCTTCACCTTTGTTATAGAACAGAAGGCTAGTAAAACAAGAAGGCTTTCAGAGGGGCTTTTGAGAATTAATTGCTAAGTGTAGAGGATATAAACCTAGTGTTACCAGTAAAAAAGCCAGAGAACTGTACCCTTTTTCCCAGTCAGTACATGCAACTGTGCTTTTAGCACGGGGATTGTTGCTTGGACTTAGCTGCCAGCTCAGCCATTGTCACTAACATGTGCAGTTCGAGTCTCCTTATTTATTCATCAGTGTTCAGAGAGAAGACCAAAGCCAGCACAGTTAGAATATGACCTTTTTGTTTCATTTCATATAAACAATGTTATAGGATTGTATTTCTATCCTCATTGATGTGAATAGTTGCATGAAATGGATAAAAATAGAAGCTTTCAGAACTTTTGCAGTCACAAATACAGCATCTCCCCTACGTGGCTGAACAGCAAAATGGGCAATTCAAACTCTAAATAGCAAGAAAATATGAATCCGACCTATTTACTCAATGGAAAGGATATTAGTTGTACTCGTAATCCTCATTGATACTGACAGGAAATGCAACATTTCTTTTATACTTTTTCCACATCTTCAAGAAAGGAGAAGAAAGTAATTTTACCCTAGTACTGAAGGGAACCGCTCCTGTCTGTAGCTCTTATTTTACCCAGACAGATCAAAATACTTTGGGGGTATTTATGCAAGAATTATCTCTGCTTCACAGATGGAGTATGTGAAACAGATTCTGGTGGCTTGTTTAACAGCTTCACATCAAAGAAATGTCGGAACTCTAATTCTGTCTGTATAATTCTCTGCTGTATGATCTTGACAAAGTTGGATCTAACTTTGAAGCTGGTCCTGCTTTGAATGGGAGGTTGGACAAAATGACCTCCAGACATCTCTTCCAATCTAGTGGTTTCTCTATGATTCTTGTTTCCTTTGCATCTTTCAACTTTGCAGCCTGAACATACAAATCACTATGCAGACTTCAAACCCCAGATACAACATATTGGTAGGCTCTGCACAGAGCCTGTGCTTAATCAGGAACCTAGCAGGACACAGAGTTTTAAATAGCAAAATCCACTCCTTGGCATTCAAGCATCATAGTATCTGTAGAATGACAATTGAGTATCATTATGAGTTTTAATTAAGTTCTAGCACATAACCCATCATCTTTCTCTGCGGCACAGAACACCCAGCTGTTCTCAATTTGAATTAAGCACCCAAATGTAAATAAGGGTATCTTATTTGTCAAGAACAAGGTATGTGCAGCAATAAAGATCACAAAAATCTAATTTTAAAATACCAGTTTCATTAAAGAACACTAAGTTTCTCCACTAGCACTGAAAGGGTGAGATTTCTCTCATGCTGCAGTTTTGTTTGGAAGTCTGTCAGCATTCTGTCAAAACGGTTTGGTTTCTCTACTCTGGAAAAACAATTTGAGGGCATAGAAAATATTAGCTAAGACGCAGAGTAGAATGGATATATTTTAAGGCAAAGAGGCCAATGACCTTGTAATAGGAATCTGAACCAAAAGAGCTGAAAAAAGAGCTTAATATCTTATTAGATGACCAGAAGCATTATATAAATTCAAAAATAAAGTTACTTTTAATTTAACTAATATTTTGTAAATCAGTGCACCAGGTGGTCAGTACCAGTATCTTTTTTGATATCACATTACTCTGAGTAAGGGTTTTACTCCAGCTTTGCAAAATTATGACTTTTTTTTATTCACAATTGCTCTGAGCAGTTACTTTGCAAGTCCTCTGGTTTTTGTTGATGTAGCTGTGTTTTTGTAATTATCTCATTTGCCTTTTAGCAAGGACAACACATCTTCTGATTTGTCTGATGACTGGGGTTTTGCTGACCATGTTCAAGCTTCAACATTCTTGTCTAGTTCCTGCTTTCTCTGCAATGTTTCTAAGACTCTTAAAACCTTGCTGCTACAACCTCTTAAAAAGTTATTCCAGTTATTTTAACTTTCTTCCAAACTAATTTTTTTTAAAAATAATGTAAATTGTCATTTTTGCATGTCAACTAAAGTATTGTTACCTAAGAAGCAGAGAGTGATTTCTTTAGTTCTTTTAGTTCTTTGCTTATTTTAACCTTCTATTTCAGTACTGCTTGTTTCTTCCAGTTTTGTTTTCTCTCAGTAGTCCAAAATACCATTTGAACACAACAGCAAACCAGAAAACCCACTTTTGATTAGATTAATAAGTAGTCTGGGATCTGTGAAATATTCCCCCATTTACAGCTAAAAGTCAATTACATGTCTTTTAATGTACAACCTTTTGAACTTGGGTGCACTTGATTAAGCAGTTACCATCACTTATAGTATTGCCTTCTACAAAAAGCTTTTCCATATAAAAATCAAGAAAAGCAAACCTGTAAAACTACTCCAATGACACAGTTCAGAATCTGCTGTAGTTGATTAAATCACCAGGAAACACAATACCACAGATCGTACCTCAGGTAGGGAACAGAGGGAGCTGAAGGCTGACAGGAAAATTAACTTTTTTCAGAGACAAAGATACTTGGGGAAGGGTCAGCTTTAAGCAGCAGAGGTAAAACTGACAGAACCTGTCAGAACCTCTGTATTTTTTAATAATAAAGTACCAAACAAAAGCTCTTTATCCTTTGAGAACAGGAATGAGGTACTCAGGGATATTTCTCCAGCAAATAGCACCGGCTCCTTAGGAGAAGCAGCTACCTTGTGGCACAGCCTCTAGGGTCTCATTCAAAAGAAACTATGAACATCTTTTGTGCAGGTTTTCTTTTGTTTTGGTTTGGTTTGGTTTTGTTGTTGTTGTTGTTGTTTTTAATACTTATTTTCCTTCTGTTTTCCATCAGAGAAAAGGCATCCTAAGGAGCAGTAGCCTGTAAGGGTGTCTGCATGTTTGCTATCTTCAGAGAACGGTAGAAAGATTTGGGGTTTTTTTCTTTAAACTGGACTTTAGAGCTGCTTTTCTGTCCTTCACTTGTATTGTTTTCCTGTTGATCTGCTGCCATTGTAAATAATTCACAATATGTAAAAGTGTAATGATGAAAGGGGTCAGGGGAAAAGGAAATAAAAGTTCAAGGTCTAGCAGTTTCACCACAATATTGCTGTACTAATTCCCTGTTTTAAAATGAAATAAAATATTCTTTCAAATATCCTTTCTTTTTCCCTTCTTCTTTCTGGCCTGCTTTAAAGGTAAACTCTTTGGGTACTAGGCATTATATATATATATATATATATATATACAACCAGACATTCAATCTAGTTGAAGGTGTCCCTGCTTATTTCAGAGGAGGTTGGACTGGGTGACTGGATGACCTTTAAAGGCTTCTTCCAACCCAATCTGCTCTATAATTTTATGATATGTTTGGATATCACTTCTTACAGCTCATTACTCTCAGCTAGAGCCTGCACACTTGTGCAATAGCAATAAAGCAACAAGAATTCACCTATTGCCTTCCAAATGTTATTTTTGTGAATTGCACAAAGAGATGGGTGTAGATTCATCAAGTTTAGTGTGTTATGTTGATACATCATCAAGTAGTCTTTCCCCGTGCCTTTGTGTTGGGTTTTTTTACCCTCAGAAATGTACACAACACAAATCATCTATTTATTTTCAATACAATAACAGCACATAGACTGAGATATGTCTAGCTAGACCCAGTTAATTTGTGAACTACAAAATTCCATGGTTGTGCATAAACTCTCCTTGCAGGCTTTCCTAGCTCTCAGTAGAGAAGTGTCCAATAATTTGCCGTGAAACAGCTTAACCCACCAGAGGACTGAAGAAGAGCAGGACAGCAATAGGTCACACAGTCCTCACCAGCAGCAGAGATACAAAGGTGCAGCAGTCAAGCAATCTGCTCTAAAAGGAATATTTAAGACAAAAGCAGGAGTCTGTCTGTTCATTCTGTTTTACTGGAGGGGATGTTTCCTGGTTATTCCTAACAGACAAAGAACTGTACTCCAGAAAATATTATTTAAATATGCCATTTTATTTCTGTTAAATGTCATAGGTAGCAAATTCATTCCTTATGAAAAGAGATGAAAAAGGAAGAAATAACTAAGCTGCATAACAGGATACAAACACACAATTAGCTAAAAAAAAAAAACCTGATGCATTTGAAAATTGGGTTCTTTTCACCTTTAATCCTCTCTTATAATACCAAAATTTTATTCCTGTAAATATTAACCTACAGTGGTATATGAATTGTATTTCTAAAATAAGTAAGAAAAAATCCTCCACATCCTCTAATTACCCACAAGATGGCAGAATAATCTGACCAAACCCAATATCAGTACAACCAGTCTTCCCCTGACTACAATAACAGCTCTCAGGAGCTTTTTCCTCAGATCCTGACAAAGCCACCACCATTCAGCAATTGGCTGGGCAGTATTTAACCCATGTATAGTCTACAAAGACATGTTGCACAGTCAGTGCCACTGTTTTTTCCCCCGACACTTAAAAATCTTCCAGACGGGAGGAAGGATAAAATAAAAGGAATATCAAACCAAGCAAGAAAAAAAAAAAGTACAAAATTATGATCTTTTATCTGCTAATGTTTTCATGTAAGAAATATTTCACAAACTAAATATTAATCCTCCCTCTATTCTCCTTGTTTTATCCACAACATTTCCATGTAATATGTTCCCAGGTTAAAGAGCACTGACCTACAATTTCAGAGGTCTCTAAGTCTCCAAGAATTACCTGCTCTAGAGTAAATGTGCAGCAGGGTGGCAAAAGTTCCACGTGCTCACAGCAAAGCTGTTTTCTTGCCATTCAAAACAAAATTTCCAGTGGGACACACAACTGCCCAATTAAAATAGAATTAAAATTTAAAAAATCAAACTAGAAATATTTCCACAGTATGATAACAGCAGAGTCTCATGACTAATTTGCCAGTTGAGGATCAGACAAGAGAACAGATGGAATATCTGCTGAAAAATGCAGCTTTGCACATCAATCAAGTCTATACCATCCCAGCTGGTGTAAACTTAGCTCATATTGGACCACAAGGCTGCCTATTAATGGCTGAAACACTGAAATAGGACAGTTACTGCGCTTGCACTTGGACTTTGAATGAACTACAGTCCTATACTCTTTTTTACCCCAGGACATCTTGCTAAATTTGAATGCTTCTTATATAAGAATAGAACTGCAAACAAGCGCAAGTAAAACTACTTTGGCATATGTCCTTGTTAAGCAGATTAATAGCCTAATTCCCTGTTATCTGCTCTGGCTAACTACTCATTTCCAGGTGTTACAGTTGCTGTTCTATAAAGTAGAACACACTATATGTGTGTGTGTAGATATAAAAATATATAGAGATAAAACATCTTTTTATGAAGACCTACAAGAGCTATCACATTTCATAAGAGATCTTTACTAGAAAAGAGTAGGAGTTCCTGGAAAGATTTTTTTCATAGATTTGTCTCACCATTAGAATTCACCACTGGCTCCTACACAATAGCCTAGATCTAGTGACTTACATCACTGACGGAAAAAGAGATAAAACACCTCTGTGTTTGTAACTGAGTAGCTGTGGATGGTCTTTGTTTTCTCTGCACTTCAGTCATTCCATTTTTTTCTGTATATGGCACGAGAACAATATAGGAGTGACTGAAGAACTTTCTAATTCTGGGAAAAAAATTAAAATAAAACCCCAAAAATTTAATGGTAAGGAAAAAACTTTTCCCAGGACACTTTATTGCAACTCTTGTGTTTGTCAGCAGTATTTACCTTCCTGTTCTGCAAATGCATGGGTCGGGTTTTTCAGTTGATGAATTACTATTTGCAGGCACAGACCTTACAGACAAATTCTTGGGATTGTAACCTCTCTGGGTTTAGCACTAAGTCCTTTCAGTGTACTTGTGGCACTTAATCCATTATTGTTATGGAAAGAAAAAAGGAAGAGCTAAAACTGAGCAGTCTGGGAATGGTTTGCTTCCCTTACTTCCACAGAACCAAAGGGTTATATTGCATTTAATATCTCCCATCTCTGAGGTTTGAGGAAGTTCATAATGAAAATACCTTAAGTTTTCCAAGAAGGCTTCATTTCCAATTAGACCCTAGCATCTGACTTTCCTTCAAGGGAAAAATGTTTCAAAATTATTACTTTTGTTCCAAATTCAAGCTCAGCAAATATATTGAGGACTCTGGAAAAGCCCAAGGTTACTTTGTGCCTATAGCCATAGTTGTTCTTTTGTCAGCAGTCAGCTTCTGTGCCCCTTCATCTGTGCCCTCCTCATCTCCTCTGCCTCTCAGCTAGAAGTATAAATAAGAATTATTCCTAATTGAGTCACAACTGACCTTGAAATTATTTTGCTTAAGGTTTTGCCTTCTCAAGAGTTGGCTGCATGTGACAATCTCTATGCAAATGTTTTAATTCTATATTATGTCCAGCTCTTTACAAGGCAGCACAGACTATACCCTGTCTGGAAGAAACATGACTAGTTTTGTACAAATTGTTCGAGCCCAGGACCTAAAAGACATCACCAGATTTCCTCCACTTACATGGTTTCCTTATTTATTGACAAATCAGATTCTTTCCAGACCTGTCAGGATCAGCATTCCTAAAGGAAACATTAAAATAAGAAGTCATAAGGCAGCAATACTCTCAGTCTAAGTCATCTGGAGAAAATAAATGTGATATTCGCAAAGTTACAGGCAAAAATTAAGCCCCAAAGCAGCACTTCATTATTTTATTGAGGCCAAAAGTTCAATCTGGCAAAGCTCCCACATGACTTTGACCATCTTGGCTGTGCTAGCTGAGAGACATCATTCTGCTCCTAATGCAAATGGCTTTGCTGGCAGCAAGAAGTCAAATATATGGATTTCCTGTCAGAGGTACAAAGAGTACAAAAAAAGATGCCAACTAAACTATGACTGATAGAGAAAGAACAAGAGACGATTAATCATTTTCACAAAACTGCATCTGATTTCCTTTTAAAAACTAAAGCAACATTCTCATCAAATGAAAGCCAAGTGGCTGCTTTCTCTTTCCTATACAGGAGCTGACCTTATTGCCTTAACTTCATTTGGTACTGTGCCAATGAACAGAGAATAATTTTCCTGAAGTTAACTAAAACCTTTGCTGGTAATTAGGAACAAAGCAGCAGCATGCCAGTCTCCAGTAAATCTGACAACACACACACACCAACATTCACACCATAATTACTAAAGAAATCACACAAGCCTGGAAGGCCAGGATTGGGTTTGATCTCTCACCTCCAGAAGAACACTTTTCTTTAGATGCAAGAATTCTCTAAAACAAGGTACAGAGCACTAAGATGAAATCAGTCTCTAGTGATGTGCACAGAGCATGTATTAGCACAAAAAAGAGTGAAAACACCGTAAGGGGATAAAACTCAGTCTCCCTCAGTAGCTGGCTAGGTGACAGATCTTTAAATAATGTTATTAAATTCTCATCAGCAGTTTCTGGAACCCTTCCTGATCATCACCATCACTGTATTTGTACAGTACAAAACAAGTTGAGGCTCTGACACTTGCTAAAGTCTATCACTGGGAATATCACCATGGCTGAGGACTTCCACAGCCAAGCAGCAATAATGATAGGGCCCAAATACAGATTTGTAAGCAAGATATACATCCACAGACAATGCCATGCTCACCCTAAACATATCATCAGACCAGAAATAATAGTTTGCTTACTTTTAAATAAAAAATACTTGGTTCTTCTTTAAAAGAATTTAAGTTACATTCAGCAATTGCTTATCCTGAAAGTCTCCCTGCACTATTTTTTAATTAAATATTGCACCTGATTGTCTCCACATGAAGTGAAAGGCTGCATTTTCTGTTTTTGCATCTTAGCCAAAACTTGTGATCAACAATTTATCCCCCTCTTTCTTCTCTTCTGTTTCCCAGCAGTGAGTTCCTAGTCCACACTGGAGTAGAAACTAGTCCTTATATATAGGTGACTTTATGACTTTACACCTTTACTTCTGTAAGTCATTCCACTTCTCCAATCTTCAAGGTATTTCTGTAAAGCATCACCATTCTACACTGCATTAATTATGATTTTCAAAATCCTCAAGGGAGTTAAAAGGTCCAGCCAGAAAGTAAACCTAAGGAACAACATTCCTATTTCTTCCAGTAATTGGAATTCCTAGATCCAATGTGAAGTCAGGAGGTTTTTTTTACACTCAGTGTTCTTCTTCAAGGCAGTTCCTTGTTCTGCCTCTACCTCCCACATCAATAATCACCTGTTTTACTCTCTATCACAAGGCTTCTGAATCTGCTGCTTTTCTCTTGCTAATATGCCACTCTGATCTTAACTTTCATTAACATAATTAATTGCTCAAGTAATTTTACTTACAGCAATATTGCTTTTAAATGGTGCTAATATATTGCTGCTTTTTTGGATGTGAAAGAGGTTTGTGGGCTTGAAAAATTATCCTTTTGCTGACAGCTGTACTAACTGCTCTGATGCCATGTGGTACCTCACCTTTTCTTGCATCTTGGTCATTTTATCAAAATATGTCATTTTTACATTCTCCTCCTGTTTTACAAAAAAAAAATCATTGCTCGGATGAAAAGGCCCCTGAAGCCAGTGAAATCAACTGTGGCACAGAAGAAAGCAAGGGGGAAAATTATTACTCATTTAATTCTCTGCAGTTGTTCCCTTGCCTGCTGGTACTCTAGGTATATAGCTATACTATACAATGGGTTTGTTCTCAAAGCAATCTAAATATGCTGTCTTTACTTCCGTATATAGCTATACTATACAATGGGTTTGTTCTCAAAGCAATCTAAATATGCTGTCTTTACTTCCTGCTCTATGATATTTTGGGATGTGAGGGTTGTTATTCTACCAAGAACATTACCCAGATTCAAATAAGGGCAGCAGCCCCAGGTGGGTTAGAAAAAAACATCAATAGGAGTGGAGATGAGAGAGTTCTATGTAGTTGGCTTTGCTTCAGTAACCATCATATTATAAAATTACATGTTTTAGAAATTCATTTAGCAGCTCATTTGCTTAGAATAAGTTTCATTGTTTCCTTGTTGTTTTCATCTCTAGTTTCTGTCAGGTTTAGGGCATCAGTTTACTTTAGACATCTGTGCTGAAGTAGCTGTCTCAGAAAGCACATTAAATTTTCATTTCTAATGATATAGGTAATTCACTATAACAAATAATTTTTGCCAGTGATTACTGGAATCTTGTCCTTATATATTTATCATCAAATAACATCATTCTTTAGGGTTTTTTCAAGATCCTACAACAATACTTTTAAGTAAGAAAACAGATTAAATAATCCATTTAATCATGGATTGTTCGACCAAAATTATAGCAACTATCCAGATAGCCATTCCTATTAAAAATAAATAATTTTGATGTCTTGTAATTAAACAGCAACAAATGGAATTAAAATTATTAATGACTATACAAAAATGATAATGGGGTTAGCAATAAAGGGTAATAGATATGTTTTAAAAACACTAGTGACTTCTTTCTAAATATGCTAGAAAAAAATAGATTGTTAAAAGATTTCTTTATCTTCAAATCATGCCTTTCTTCTCTTCAAATTATCTAAATTTTAAGGTATTTTTATTCAATTACAGAACTATTGGATAGATGAAATTTGCCATATGCGAAGCCTAAATGAGTCATCGAAGTCAATATGACAGCCTTGAACTGTTGGATAAAAAGGAAGTTCACAAATATCTTACAATGTAGATTCATTAGCAAAGACATACAATTTGTAGGTGTTCTAATGCCTCCTCCTTTTTAGGCTTTCGGCTGTGTATCCTACAAAGGGAAATAGAAAGTTTTGAAAAAATGGGGGGGAAATTAGAAAACGAGAAATGGAAATTGCCAGATGTCAGGAAATTAGTATTGAAAGAATATACAAGAAAACTTTTAAAAAGGTTGCGTCAACAAACTCACTGGGGGACACAATCACTTTCAGAACAATTCTTGAAGTTTTTTGGATGCACTGGGATATATGAGATGGCAAAACAAGAAGTAATCGGGTGAATGATATGTAGAAAAATAAACCAGACCTGGGCACGACAAATGCCCCTGGAAGGTTGACCGGTGGCTTATCACCCTTTCAAAAGAAGACAGGTCGATTTCATGGAATTACCAAAGGTAGGGAGATATAAATATCTACTAGTAATAGTGGATCAGCTGATCTGGTGGGTGGAAGCTTTTCCCAGTGCACAGGCTACTGCACAGGTAGCATTGAGATAATCCTGGAAGAAATTGTGCATAGGTACAGGCACAATAGACTATATTGATTCTGACCAAGGGACACATTTCACCTCAAGGATAATAAAACAATTGGCAGAGGCTTTAGGAATCCAGTGGGAGTATCATACCCCTTGGCACCCTCAAAGCTAAAGAAGGGTGGAAAGAATGAATCAAATTTTAAAAAATCAATTATCAAGATTGATGCTAGAAACAAAAATGTCCTGGGTTAAGTGTCTTCCTTTGGCTCTCCCAAATATCAGGACACAGCCACACTCAGAGGTGGCATTGTCTCCATTTGAAATGTTATATGGGATGCCTTACAAACATGGAATGCC
>NC_031771.1:10931921-10932917 GCF_001522545.3 Parus major | reverse complement strand
AAAATAAACCCAGCAAAATCCAGCAGAAACCTTCCTTCTCTGTTTGTGAAGCCACAATTGAATTTAAGAGAACTGCTTGACATGCTGAAATGCTTGCAGTACATACAAATTCTTGCAATGATGGTGTTTCTGGGCAAGAATGGTTCTTATTCAGAATAGGGGATGTTTTTGAGTACCAGCATTTTCTTTGTTGGTAACCCTTGGTGGCCACTGAAAAAATGGCCGTGTGTTTAAATGGCTGTATGTTCTTTTGGTTCTCCTCTCTCTAGTGATTGGCTGCTGTTTGAATTTGATCCTCCATATTGGTCCGATGAGGACTCCCAGGTGAGGATGCACATGTTCTTATCCTGCTTGGTGGGAGGGAAAGGGGCAGAGGGAGAGCTGCACAACTCACTTGTCTTAGGTGGGTGCCACGGGAAGCTGGCTGGAAGCACAGCCCTTGCTGAGAAGCTCCAAGTTGCCCATTCCTCCAAGTCCCTCCTTGGTGCTGTCCATAGAGGGAGAAGCCCTTGCCAGGATGGCACTGGCAGATCCATGTGTTCCTTGGAATTCTAGCATTGACTGATAGAGTTCTTTATTGCCAATGCCTGTTGTGGTTTCCTTTCTTCAGCAGCTCTTTCATCTAACATGAAGTGTTTAGGGTTAAAATAGCAGAATTTTCCGGTTTTGGGGAGAACAAGGGAAAGAAACCGCTCCAGGCCAAATTGAATTAGGGCACAGAAACAGGGGAGGAGGGAGGAGGGTTTTCAGGTGCTTCCTAAACTGCCTCTCTTTGTACCCTGTTGCATCAATGAGAGCAGAATCAGCAGCAGCCACTTGGTTGTTTTCAGGGCAGCAGCTGGTTGTGCTCCTGCTTTGAATGCTCTGAAGCCAACTTGGAGGGTGATAGCCCACCCTCCCTCACTCCTCTGCTAGAACTGCTTTCTGAGCTGAGGTTTGCATGCAGCACAGGGGTTTCACCCAATCTAATTGTATCTTCTTTTCTTTCCCTTCTCA
>NC_031771.1:10929861-10930954 GCF_001522545.3 Parus major | reverse complement strand
AACCTTCCCCTGGCTCTGAGCTCCTTGAAGCATGCCAAGGCCTGAAGCTCAACAAGGCAATTCTACCAACAAGGAATTTGTTTTTCTAACCCATGGGCATCACTTAGAGCTTGTTTGTTAGTTGCTGTCTATTTCATGGATTAAATCTCCCTTCTGGTTGATTTAGCTTGAAAATATACAAGGATGAAATATATCAATACAAAGAGCATCCTTCCTTAAGAAATCTTTCACATGTTCTACATTTTGCATCCCAGAGAACTCCATTTTCAAATTACCTTAGGTCAGGAGGGACATGATGACAATTTTTTAAGGGGAAACTGCTCCAAGTAATTTTTTAGTTTCCAGGGGCTGTCCTTGAGAATCACCTTCTTAGCTGGGTGTAGAGTGAACAAAGCAAAGGTTTTGTGTTGGTCCGTAGCAGAGTAGTTGTCGTACTGTATTAGGAACAACCAGAAGTACAATATGACTCTCTTAGTTGCTTTGTCCAAGAGAGCCAAGTTTATTATTCCACATCTTCTTTTATAGACGTGTTCCAGAAGGTCTGAGAGGTAAAACTCTCATTGGTCCTTAAACTTGCACATCACTATCATTGCTTAATTGGAACAGCACTCCTTGACTGTTTCTTGCAAGGAAACAACAAGGATTCTAAACAACACCTGCACAGATTGCTGTCCTTTACCAAGGACTCTTTGGATTTTTCATTCTGCTTTCTCAGGCCAGAGTGAGAGGCTTTGTGTGACTTAGTTTCACACAGACTGCGTGCTCCGGCTTGCTTTTTGCATTTAGCATCCACAAGTAGTCCCAATGCCTGGAAAGGTTCAGCCTTACTCTTTGGGAAAGTAGTTTGTTTCAGATTGTTTTTAACCCAGATGAACAGAGTCCATTTAAAATAGGAACCATTACTGAAGATTTCTAGAACTCATTTTTAGGGTAGCTGCAGGGAGAGACAGAATAATAGATCTAACTTCTGAAAATTCATTTACAGTGCATGGAGAAGAAAGGAGGAATGTCGCACTGAACAGCCAGGAACAGGTGGATGGCTCTGCTGATGGCACAGGAGCTAATGACGCACCTGTGGCTGATGCAGCCCCTG
>NC_031771.1:10925310-10927542 GCF_001522545.3 Parus major | reverse complement strand
TCTAGTCTGTCTGCTCTTCTGTGTTGGCCTGTGCTGATAGACAGAGATGTTGTTTAACAGGTGGAAATAAGGCTCTTGGTTTGAGCAGTCAGAAGCTCGTTCTTCTCATCACACCGTAGTCACTGATTTGGGGGAAATGTGCTAAAGCCATGGGCTTTGTAGTTCTTGTAGCCAATAAATAATAATTGAATAATAATTGTGGCAAATAAAGTGTGTGTCATACAGGGAAAAGAAACTTGGGGTGCAAGGCCTTGTACTTCTCAGGCCACAATCTGGTGGATGTTTAGGTGCAAATGTCATTGATAGTGAAAGGTTTTAAAATCATAGAAAATTTGGGGACTTAGAAAGTTAAGCTTGGCAAGCCCTGGGAAAAGTAGGCCCTGGGAAATGTTAGGCCTTGTGCTTGCTAAAGATCATGGGAAACTGCACTTGTGTAATCAATAGATGATAAATGATACAATTGTTAGATATGATTATTGTTTAAAGAACATGAGAAACAATGTTAGGGGGTTCAGAGGGGATCACGAGCAATCCATGCTTGGGTAAAAACAATGCATACAATAGAACAGTGTAAGTTTAATAGATAGAGTATAAAACCATGTTCAACTCCAAACCAAGTCGGGTCAAATTTGGGTATGTGTACCCCTGACAGCCAGAGCTCTTCAATAAAGCACCTTCATAGAATCATTCCGTGATTATGTGTGTTCCTGAACACTAACATCATGATTTCAGTGCTCAGAAGATGGAGAGAGGAGCAGGTTGTGCACACACACAAAGAAAGCAAGTTTCTTGGAGAATAACTGGGATGTTAACAAACTGCTGCATTTAGTGTTGCAAGGTTTCATTCAAGTTAGAATCTGGAGGCTTTTGACGGAATGCGTGTTTGAACGGATGAAGTTGGTTCCTGACTTGGAGCTGTTAGCAGTTCACTGTGTTGTAGCTCCATTTCCTTCAATTACAGCAGTTTAATACAAAGTTACATTGAAGAGAAATGCAATTGTCCAGAGATAAGAGAGGAATGAAAATGACTTCTGTTATATAAAAGTAAAAAAGAGGCAAAGGCAGATCTCAGGTCAACAATGCAACAGGAAATTCATTGTGCCATGAAACAGAAAACTCAGATGACCAAACTGAGCTAAGTCCTCTAGGTGTTAACATTTGGTTATCTGTGTGGACATGCATCCTTAATTTAGGTTCTTCACTTTTGTCTTGATTGTGTGATTTACCTGCATCCTCAGTCATACTTCAAGATGTCTTAATATTGCCATATTTAGGCAGAGGTAGTAATAAACAAGGTTCATTGTATCTTCTACTTCTGATTTGGCTTGATCTTAATAAAAAAGCCCAAAAACATTAGTATTAGCCTGATAAAGTCATCTTTTGATTTTTCCTATTCATGAAAACTACTTGAGCTGTCAAAATTCCTCAAAGATAACATTTCAGCAGACACGCATAAAATGATTTCCTTATAGGGTGGCCATAAATGTTAGACCAATGTTTTCAGTTTCTCATTATTGCTAGACTTGGATCTTCTTGGTGGATGCAATGACAGTAAGCAGAAATGTCTTTTTAAATAGTTATATTCATAGGTGACATGCTATGCTAGGTATTTTCACTGAAAAGAGCATTTAGAGAAAGCATTTCTGGTCAAGTAAATTTGATCCTAATTAACCTGCATTGAAATGGCATTCAGCTGGTTTTATAAGAAGTTGAAACCCATGTTGGTTTGGCTCCACAGCATCAGCTGAGGCAATTTTCTTTTCAAATTTCTGGTGTTTTAAAATTTGTTTTTGATCTCGGTGCATACTTGTCAACAGAAGGAAAAGCACATTTTCAGCTCATTCCATCACTGATCTGTAGGCATAGAAGAACGGGTTTTTTGAGCTTCAGAAGCCCAGAACAGACAGACAGCGTATTTGCACTGTCCATTTCTCATATTCAGTGCTTTGGGACCCGTAAAAGGAGCTTAATTATTCATCTATTAAATGTATATTTGGAATTTCTTTAGCATCTTAGCAGTTTTATATAAAGCATTGAATCTCCTTTAGGGTTTTTTCAAAGAAATGGAAGAGTCATCCCCACCCATTCTTCAACATTTGATACCTAATTACCCAAAAGGATGAATTGTAGTAAGTGAGAAAGTTTTGTAAGAAATGAGGCTCCTCATGTAGAGCACGAGCTGAACATATCCTTGTGCTCATCTCCACAGCACTGGATCAATTTCCACCGTTC
>NC_031771.1:10923229-10925178 GCF_001522545.3 Parus major | reverse complement strand
GAGGGATTCTCAGGAAGCCCATCGCTAGCGACCGTCTCTGCTGCTCACAACGTCCCTGGGAGAGAAAGTTAAGGTGCTTTCATTTGGTTTGCTGCCTGCCAGTAAGACGCAGCAAAAGCTGTGCTTGTTTGGGCTAAAGGAATTCCTCTCGGTATTGACCAGGCGCTGTCTGTCAGACGACTGCAAAAGCATCGCAGGTTTGGCATTTGTGGTGTATTGTAGTTGTAATATGGAGAAGGGCTTAAAGGGGTTTTGGGTAGCAGTGCTCCCACACCAGGTACTTCTCCTTTGGGGTGCTTATCAGCACATTGGAAACAAGGTAACTTTGGGGAAGAATTACATAAAACTAACTTAATTTCGGTGAGATCTCCCCACAGAAAAAGACCCCAGCGACCCCGTCTCATCTGTTGGTAGCTATAACCCCCTCTTCTCTCTTTCTTTCCTTTGTTTTCTTTATCTCTCCCTCTCTCTCCCTCTCCTCTATCGCATAACCCTTGTTGTTGGCACTAAAATAAAGGTGCATTATTGTTGTTGTGATTTAAACTGAAATCCCTTTGTATCCTTTTTGCACTCTGAGATCAAACAAACTTCCCATGACTCCCACTCACGTTAGCAAATCGTGACATTTAAACTGGAGTCACAGACAGGATTTCTGACAGACAGAAGGGGCTGCAGGTTTGTTGTGCAGTCTGTATTAGGGGAAGGATGTCTCGCTCCAGCCACACCTAGCCCGACACTCCCAAAAGAGTGAGCAGGGTCTAGAAAGTAAGGGGGGACTACTCGAATTCCATGCAAACTGTACACGCTGAGGTGAAAGGCACCCCACTCTCACTTGAGGACTCTGTCTGCAGAATTTTGCAGAAGATTAAGAAGATCTTAGTGCAAAAAGGAGCGGGGGGGACTCTTGTTTTTTGTTGTTGTGTGTTTGAATTTTGACTGCTTGGTGTAGCAAAGAGACAACCAGAATTTGAAACTGAAGGAGTGCCTCCCAAGCAGATTTGGTCTTCTCACCCATCCAGGGAAGCGAAAAGCTGTGTGTGTGTGTATCATTTAAGTCTATACTTCCCTGTAGTGGTTTTCCCTTTGAAAAAACGACTGAAAAGGGCAGTGCAGAAGTTAAAGCTGCATTTTATGCTCTCTTAGCAAAACATAATGCCAGACCTTCTCTGGGAGGGGAAGAATGGGTGCTTAATAACTGGTTTAATTTGGAAAATGTGATTGATGGAGTATGTTCTTGACAACATGAAACAAAATTTAAACTGGGCAAAAATATAACTATATTCTGCTCACTTTTGGGAGCTTGTTTTACAGCAGCTATAGAGATTCTCTGTAAGGAAAGGAGTGAGGAAAGAACTATAATAGAGTCCCTCCAAAACCTAGTTAAAATTTTGCAAAAACAATTACATGAAGAAAGAAGTAAGATCAGTCTGTTGCGAGCAGCCCTCCATGATAAAAATAAAAAAAATGCTGACTTGCTAAAAGAAACAGAAGAGAGGGAAACCCCTCTCATTAATCAAATTTACCCTCAAAAGGAGCTAACTTAGATTAAATTGTGGGGAACACTGGTGCCCTAGTTTGAAACCTCTAATTAAAACAGAATATAATTATATCAATGATGAAGATCTTGATCCACATATAACCACTAAAAATAAACAACTCCCATACACTGCTACCCAATTGGCTAAGTTAAAAAAAAATTAAAAAAGAGTACGGGCATCTCCCTCTCGAGTCAGAGACAGAATACGTATTCCCAGTGTCTCTCACTGGAGGTGATCAAATTTGGGGGACATGTCCCCAACTGGGACATGTCCCCAACTGGGGACATGAAGTCTTCTTAACAGCAGGAGTGGTGTTAAGTGGTGGAAGAAATGGTTGGTAATTGCTGGTGGTGCACTACTAAGTATTGTTTTCCTTCCCTGTGTAATTCCTTGCATGATCCGGACTGTAAC
>NC_031771.1:10606495-10611495 GCF_001522545.3 Parus major | reverse complement strand
CCTTCTGTCCATTTTTATGATTCCTTTAGCACCTAAAGCCACTGGTGAGGGGGACCCATAAAAGCCCCATCAGGGAACACCTGATGCAGAAGCTGATGCAAATGAAGCAGCACTGAATGTATCTATCATATAGAAGATGTGCTGTTGTTTCCCTAGCAGGGGTTAAACTGGGACATCAGTCACAGATGTCTATGTACTTCAAACAAACATGCTGACTGCTTTGTTTTGCCTAGGATTTACCAGTAAAATATACAGCTAATGCTAATTTTTTTTGCTTTCCATTAATATCTGTCCAGTAGTGTAGATAGAGCTGTAGAAAAGTACACCATCAGCAAGAGAATTTTCCCCTAACTTGCTGCTTCCAAGCAGGTTCCCCCTCTTTTCCTCACTCTTGTTCATGTCACCATGAGGTGACAAACTGATGTACTAGACCCTTCTTGCTTCATATATATCCAGGCAGGCAGAAAAATAAAACAAAACTGACTTCAAGATACAAACAAAAAAGTCTTGTCTGTACATGAAGCAGAGTCTCCACCTCCCAACTGGTCAGTAATCTTGAAAAAAGTCCCTAAAGACATATCCAGGCTTAGCAAGGCTGGAAAAATAAAGGACACACTTTCCACTCGAACCCAAAATAGGTGGGTTTGTTCTTAAACATAACAGTCACAATAAGGTGATTAAGAACTTGAATTATAACTGAAAAATCAAAATAACTTTAAAATCAATATAAACATTTAAGTAGATAAATATCAAAAAGAAAACCTCAAATGAAGCCATGTTCACATAGCAGGAAATGTACATTACCATGAAACCATTCTTAGGTTTATATCATAGCAAACAAAAAGACAGACAGCACCAAACGCTGCTAAGAGCACAAAAAGAATATGCTCATGCAAAAAGAATATTCTGAAAATCAGATCTTTTGGTTAAGAGAAGGGTATTAAATTCTAGCATATATTACTTTCCTATACAGCCAGAAAACACAGACTGCTATGGAGCTAAGGATATTTAAAAACTAATTCAGCTACCTTTCTGTTCTCTTTAAACTTTTCCAATGCTCCACTGAAAAGACTCTGTCTACATTTAAACTTCAGCTAGGATAAATGAAAATTTTGCTAAGAGGTCTTTACCAGCTATAAAATAAACCCTACAAATCTTAGCAAAAAATTCTAGTCCTGAACTTGAACCAGAAGATCTGACCTGCAATGACAGAACTCAAACACCTCCCCTCTCCCCTGCTGTCTCAACTCCTTGGGGAAAAGAGATGCTAAAATGCTACCCTGATAGCCACTAGCTAGTTCAGAAGCAGGAATTATAATCTGCATTATTATTGCATTCATTTAATTCAGCCATTTCAAAACCCCCACACTTTTAAATATATATAAAATAATGAGGCAACATTAAGAATTCTCATGCCTTGAAATAATGTCTGTTTTGTTATTTTTTTTCTAATTAGTGTTTTAGGCTGCAAGAGGTTAAAGCAGGAAATCACCAGGCATGTGGAGAGGAATGCAGAAATGGAAATGTGTAAAAAATTAATAAAATATCAGGTTATTTTTATTTCTCCACTTCAATAACTAACTATAGAGATTTTTTTAACATTTCATATCAAAATTATTTGTGTCAGATTACATCCCTAAAAGAGATTTTTAATTCATTATACAATTGATTTTAAAAAACACATGTGTGTGTTATATTTTAACAGAACTCCAAAACTTTCAACTTCAGAAATATTTGAAAGGTCACACAGCCAAGCTGTACCAGAGCATATGGAAAACTTTACCAACTCCACTATACATTCAGCTATTCATATACATGTCATATTACTGTTATTCTTGTTAATCTCAACAACAATGTTTAGCTACTGAAAAGTAAATGTTATCATAAAATGACTTTGTAATGATTCCTCTCACTTCTGTTTTGCACAGCACTTCAATTTGCTTTCAGATTCATCACTTCAGACCCTCTCTGCAGTACTAAACTTGCCTATACCAGGCAGTAGTTCAGCATGAAGATTACTTCTATATCAAAGAAAATAGTAACAAAATGGAATTTTTTATAATTTAGATCCAGAAATATTTTTTTTCATTGTAATCTGCCATTCTTTTCTAGGTCCACTTATTCTACAGTTTATGTCTAAGAAAATCTTTAGTTAAAGTGGGAGTAAAAACCAACATAGGATGTGATTTCTAAATAATGATTCTAAACCATTAAACAGCAAACTCCAGGAACAGTAAAAATTAAACACCTACTTATACTGGTAGAGTGATTCTGATTGTTTATTCTGTGACTCAGTTTTTGAGCTTCTACCTCCTTGAGCTTTACCTATCACACTGAAAAGATGCACCAGTGAACTGGTGTGTACCACAGGCCCCACCACAGACACAGAGGCATCAAACTGTGATTTTAGCTCCTGAACAGTCCAATCTGAATGCCTTCCATGCTTCTGATGATCTACATGAACTATGAGTATGAAAAGATAGGATTTTTGACCAGCACTGGCAACACCCTAGGCTGTTGATGCAATTCCAGTGCAGAGGTGTTGGAATTTTTTTGGGACCTGACTTAAATTAAAGCAACAAAACTCCTATTTCTGGTAACAACCTACAGAGAGGTTCATGCAATAAAATTACCTTGATAAAACTATCAAGCAGGCACAAGGTTTCTGAAGGGAAAGAACAACACAGGTTGGCTTTACCATGCTACAATACATAAAGCACACATCAAACTTTGCTTCTTTGCCCTGATAAAAACCAATTGAATAAGCAAATGTCAGGTCAAAATATCCAGAAAAAAGACACTGTTAGTTTTAGCTGCAAAATTAACAAAAGATAATAGGATTTTTCTCTGTTAAGCTATTAAAGAAAGTGTAATTTAACTATCATCACAATGTTTCTTCCCAGCACAAGTTTTGTCTCTGCCACTTACACTTTAATAATTTAACATAATACTGTTTCCAAAGATTTTGTGTAATTATATCTCTGTCTACACATAGAAAGCAAAGCATCTGGTAATTTACCAATACCAGTTTGAACAAATGAGCAAATCCATCTTTGCTCTTGCAAGATGAGTCTTTCTGACAGCATAATAGCAATAGTAAATATACTAAAATTGGAGGAGGGAGGGCTTGTTTGTTTTAAAGTCATTTCTACAAAGACAGCCAGTAGATCACAGGATACAATTCAAGGGGATAAAACCACCCCTAGGCATGATCTGTTTCATTTGAGAAGTAAATTCTATTATATTTGTGGGATGGCATCCAATCTCCCTCCCCTTTTCATTTGGAGGATTAGTCACTGTTGCTAGACTGAGGAACTTTTTCTGTTTCAGGAAAGGCTTTGTGTTCTCTCTCCCTCTCCTCACTCTGCAGTGGCTTCAAAGACCTCACTGTTGACTGTATTTCTCTCTCGTATGTCCCTCACCCAGGAAATCATTTTAGCATGTCTATGCCAAGTTGCAACTCTCCTCTCCTGCGACCCAAATCAATTTTTTTCCCTAAGCATCACCTTTCAAAAGCCCTGTTGGCAAACAGTTTTGAAACCAAATTCTCTACCTTCCCTTCTTTGTCATTTAAAACTCTTTCACCACTGTCAAAAGCACTTATTTCCCTATGATACAGCCCTGAATTAAGTGCATTTTGTTCTCAATTACCATATATATCAAAATAGATGTCTGATTACAATCCCAACACTTCCAGTCATAATACTTTTTTTGTTTCTCTCAGTATCTTATTGCAGAATTTTTGAAGTCAGAATTAGAAATTATTTCTATATTTGCACAATGATCATAAGTAATCTTTTCATTTGTCTCTAAACCCAGGAAAGAAATTAGTTACAAAGATGAAAATTATCTGCACACAACAACTAAAAAAATTCCATTTGGCTATTTCATCTGGATTTTATTTTAATCCTTATGGAACCCATGTACCTTGTTGTGCCCTTTCCCCACTAAAAACTCTGTGTTTGCATATACAAGTCATGTTGCTGTCTGAGCACTGAGAAGGACTGTGGAAGATGAAAATTAAATTCTTTCCTCAAGTCTTTGCTTGAAATGAAAAAATACCTACTACCTCTCTCCCAAAAGAAAATCTCCAAAAGCCCTGTGTTTCCAGTAAAAGAGGGATTTGAAGAAATGCCTTTTCACATTATAACCACCCATCAGTTTATTAATGGGTGAGCATCACCAAACTGCTGCTTTCTTCCTCATGCTGAAGAGCAAGAAGCTCTTCAGCAAAAGGTCTCAGCATAATAAGGAAGCTTTTGGAAACAACAACAACATATATTACAAAATCTTTGAGATACGTTTCAAGGCAGTTCTCTTTAGAGAGACTTTTTGACCTTGAGGCTTTGTAGGCTCCTCACTTAATCCCAAAATTTTCCTTGGAGACACTGTGCATAAAGGTAAACGTGATCTACAGTCAATCTTCATGACCCAGACAAACTTCAGAAATGTTTTCAGTCTAAGAAAATCCTAGGATATTCCTGCATTTAACCCTGCTGATCTCACTAACCATCTTATTCAGCCTAAAAATAAAAACATTTTGAATTGAGAACCTGAAATAAAAACTTGGTTTTGTTGTATGAGCCAAACAATCTATGAGACTGGATGTTCTACAGTGGCCTCACTACTCTGCAAAACCAAGCTAATAAATAGCATTTCTACCGCTAGTGAAGAATTAAAGTCAAACAAATAATCATGTGATGGAATCTCTAAAACTAGATTTTTATTTTTTTATTATTATTTTTATTAGTTGTTCTATTTTCACCTGAGTTCACTATTTAATTCAGATTTGTGGCTTGAGGTACAACAGAATTTGTGGAATGGAAGAAGATGGAAATAGTCTCCTTGGAAGTTGTTGCATTCAGTCTCATGTACAACAAGCACTTCACATATTTTAATTCTGCAACATCTCTTAAAACATAATACATCTCTAGAAAGACACCAGAGGAACAGAATGAAAATTCTCAACTTGCCCCTCCTTGAAAGACAGTTGCATCCAA